>NC_091130.1:100421663-100727913 GCF_040183065.1 Periplaneta americana
TAAAATGATACAAAAAACAAAAACAGAACAGTATCTTAGTTATCAAAATAGAAGAAAAAAAAAACAATTCTCAAATAAATTTGCATTTCTAAGGAACATAAAATATAACGTTAACATCTTCTACTTGAGATTGCACACTTGATTTCGAACATTTGAACAGAAAATTCTTATCCTTTTAATAAGGGCCTAGTAATAAAATAAAGACTGGGGAACAGATTATTATACACTGAAAGTTAGAGATGATGCTTTAAATAGGCTACATGATTGTTTATACACTTATATAATAGTTGCCAAAGTAGATAAAAATTCAGTCAAGTATAAACAACTGTGCGATTCAAGGCTGCTCGACGTTCGGGACTTCGGGAGTGATAAACCTCGACGTTTCGGAACACTCACAAACAGTCTTGACATCAACGACGCGACATATAGAACATTGTCGTGCGGGTTTTCGGCTTTGCGGGCGCTGTTAGTCTTGCTTTCTCGATCGTTGTTCATCTCTAGTACCTAACTAGTCTCTATAGTGGGCTATCATTAAACAATTATTAAATAAAGAATTTATCGTCCCTGAATGGTACCTGAATGTACTCTGAAGGTTGAGTGACATTAAATGAATTACGTACGATTAAAATTTTGTCGTAACCGAATGGATTCCACAGTTTTAATTGCGTCAATTCAGTCAAGTATAAACAACTGTGCGATTCAAGGCTGCTCGACGTTCGGGACTTCGGGAGTGATAAATCTCGACGTTTCGGAACACTCACAGTCTTCACGTCAACGACGCGACATATAGAACATTGTCGTGAGGGTTTTCGGCTTTGCGGGCGCTATTAGTCTTGCTTTCTCGATCGTTGTTCATCTCTAGTACCTAACTAGTCTCTATAGTGGGCTATCATTAAACAATTATTAAATAAAGAATTTATCGTCCCTGAATGGTACCTGAATGTACTCTGAGGGTTGAGTGACATTAAATGAATTACGTACGATTAAAATTTTGTCGTAACCGAATGGATTCCACAGTTTTAATTGCGTCAAATAAATATTTACATTTACAGTAATTAGTACCTTATCACATCTGGCTAATTTTCTATTGTAGACGATGATTAATTAAAATTGAAATATTGCTATACTTGAATGGATTCAAAATGTTGAGTTACGTTAAATAAGGAATTACAATAAACTAAACATATCACCGTACCTGAATGGGTCCGTAGTTCAACTTCAATTAAAATTTTACAATTATCATCATCTCATCGTACCCATATAGTTTCTGTAGTGAATAATTAAATTGACAATTAAATTTACCGTCATGTCGTACCTGAATAGCATGTGTAGTTTACAGGGAACGTTAAAGGTAAATTGAGAGGTTAGTTGGAAGAAGGGCGTAACTCAGAAAACATAGTTTTGAGATAATCAACAAAAACTATCTGTACCCCGCATCTCTTGCTGGAATATGACAATATTCATGTATATTGTAGGGTAATACGTTGTCTTGTGATTACAATCAGTTCCATGGTTAATGTTTAAATTTTGTACGAGAACGAAGCATTCAATATTTTTTTTAATTGAGCCCTTCTTCCGTAGAAGAGGATTGAAACTATTGCAATAATATGCAAATCTAGTCTTTCAGGTGAAGCTCCCTGTAAAGCAGATTTGAATAATTTCAAGGGAAAAATTGTTCCGGGGCCGGGTATCGATCCCGGAACAATTTTTCCCTTGAAATTATTCAAATATTGCAGCAATACTGTTAACTTTTCTATATTTCTAATATTTCTATAGGAAAGGCTATATATAGATCTATACTACAATAATGAAGATAATTACAATGTATATTCCATAAAAATATAGCCTATATATAATATGTTCCTTTACTAAATCGTTATCACAACATCAAAAATAATTAATCCCACTTATTTCACGTTATCATTTTAACTGAAAGTACCTAGAATATAGGCTTACGAACACTTTACCACTTTAAGTGATCTAATAACCTAACATAAACAACATCTAGAATCTTGTGAGGCCTATTGGAGTGTTTGCCTCTCATATCTGTCATTATAGTTCCACCTAGTTTCTTTAAATTTTATACAGTTATCGCTCGTTTCTTAGATATTTCAAACAATGACAGAATAAAGGACTTGCATGAAAATTCTTCTCAGTCTATATACCCAAGAACATTCTCGGTGCTGTGGTTTTACAGTTGTTTGACGTTGCTTAATGGTCCTCCTCTCCAAATATCCCATAAGAAATGTATCCTGTTGGTTTATGATTTCAGTTTCCCAAAATCCTTAATGGAAAATGGACTGTTCCTCTGTATGCATTCATATTTCTTCTTGCAGCAACTGACTTAGATGTTTTGCTGCTAACCTGTCAGAAATTTATGGTCGTTTCTGAATGACTGACTGCTAGCATGGGTCTAACATTTTATAGCACTGCATAAGCCTATATTATTAGTACCTTATATTCATTCTCCAATGACAAAAATAAATAGTAATACTGTATTTCTTTCACCACTTTTCCTTACCTAAGCTATTTGTGTAAGCTTTGCCGTAGTTTCATCGTTGCTTGCTAGATCATTCTTTCATGGTTTGTTAAACCGTTTCCGTTTTCTACCTTTCCGTATGTAATTCATTTCTACTGATACTTTCAACATCAGAAAGATTATATTCGCTTCCATTAGACGAAAGTTAGGATAAATCAGAATATTCTTCAGACAATGCGAACACCCTTGCAGTTACCTTCGCCGGTCCTCGAACCACAGTAGTGAGATGGAAGAAGGACGCAATTCAATAATACCTATCTATTGAAATCTATTGGGAGTAGAGGCATAACGTTATGTTGGTTGGTATAAACGCCACGAAAGACGCATAGAGCCATTTTATGGTAATTCGAATTACTCCCTTCTTCCAGCTAATCCTTCAATTGTCATTTATTTATATTTGGATAGTGTCTATCGTTGAAAATAGATGTTAAACATAAATCATTACAATATTAATTATAAAACATTGTGTCTACAATTAAAAGGAGTCGCTGAATAACTGCAAACAATTTGTAACAGTAATATTATAATCTGACGGTCTCTGAACAGCGACTGTAATTATAAACAGATATTAAAAATTGCAGTTATACAGTAGGCGTACATTATTCACACTGGATATTGTTATATTAACAGGATATGAAAGCGAGACCTTGTATTGTAAATGGGAGTTTGTACCAGAGTACACTTTATCCCCAGTGGCATCGCAGAATGTGCACAAGTGTACTATACAAAATACGGATAAGGCCTGTATTTACATATGCGCTGTATACACATAGGCAGAGCTTCAAATGGATTGCTCGCAGCTTCATATCGGTCAGTCCTGGGTTCAGTCTATACCACAATCGCAAATAGAAATGCAATCGATGGCGTTTACGTTAAACAACTTCGACACAAGTGACCCGTGTTTGCATATTACATTCGTTAACATGAAACACAGTTTACATATAGTTTAAAGATAAGTTTAACTGAAAGTCTAATCTAACAGCAGACACATTACACATGATATCTGTCGTGGAGTTCATATATCTGTGACATGTTCAAACCGATATGTCACATATACTAAACTACTAAGCTTCAAATGTAATTCCTTATCCAACTATTCTGCAGATAATAGAACTATGTAGACTAGCGAGGTAACATGACAACAGCAATAGTAATTATTTACTTTAACAATTTTATATAACAGGCAGTATACAAAGGAATGTTTAGAACTGCAAATATAATTACACTGACTATTACACTTTTAATACGTCATACTACTTTTGACCAATATACGGTACGAAAGGAAATCTTTCAACCAATCATGGCTGCTTATCGCACAATTTTATTGCGTCCCTAGCATCTGTTTAATTTTATCGCTTCCCTAGGATTTGTTTGTTTTATCACTAACCTAGCATTTGTTTCTTTGTCACCATTTCAAACTGCACTGGTCTGGACGTAAAAAAAAAAAAACAGAATATTCCAAACCACTCCAGTCGATGCACAGCAGTTTCAAATATGACTCTCACTGGCATTCAAGAACAAGAATTAATAAAGATCACTGGTCATAGCTATGCATCTTCCCTGAAACCATATTTAAAAATAAATGAAGAGGACCATTCGGAAATCTTGAATAAGTTGAGGAATAAACCATATACATCTACAAGTTGCACTTTTACGCACACGTCCAATGTAACATCAACTGAACCACCAACCACTATTTTCTTTTAGTAGTAGTAGGCCTATTAGTAGTATTTATTTATTTATTTATTTATTTAACCTGGTAGAGACAAGTCCGTCAGGCCTTCTCTGCCCCTCTACCAGGAGATTCCAACTATAATATGAAGAATAAAATTACAATTAGTATTATAATTACAATTACAAATAAAATTACAATTAGTATTAAATTTACAATTACAATTACAAAAACAATGTACGAAAAGATTACCTGACTAATGAAAGCTAGATAATTTATCATAGAAATTATACTTTCAATACTTGTTCCTTTTAAAATTATTCATGTTTTATTTTTTATTCCATCGTCCTTAATTAAAACTTTTCTTGTATATTTCATCACACCTAATTAAAACTTTTCTAACACTTGTTTATATTATTTAGGTTATGTTATAGCTTCTGCTATATGATATTATGGATAGTCATACATATCAGATATTGTTTAATATTAAAATTTATTGAAAGTTATCTGTCAAGTGAAGTTGATTACTGGGATCCGGATAATTGAAGTGGAATGCAACTGTTTTAATAAAAATGAAACTGAAGCAACAAAGCCTTCTTGACTAGTAACCGTCCACAGAGTTCAATGAAGCTTGCACAGTTGGCACAATTGATAACAAGAAAACAGCTAATTATAACACACTACTGCCATCTAGCGTAATATTTGTAATGTTGAGATGGTACAATAATACATTTGAAGACAGTTGTATTTCGTAAGTCAGTTATTAATATTTTATTGTATTGGAGTACTTCGTTACTTCTGATCTTTATATACTTTCTTCTAATCGTGTAATAGGCCTAGTCAATTAAATCCTACTCGAGTTTTGATTTTCTCTGCTAGATAAATCAAAACCTCTAGTGAGATTACTCTTGATAAACAATTAAATACTCCTCTAAATAAAACTAAGTGATCTTTATATTGAGATGTGCTGATAACGAATATGATATTCACTTTGCTGTATCACCTAAATCTTTTGCAAAACACCCTCATTTTATAGTTTCATTATTTCCTGCCTCCGCATCCGGCTTAATGTTTAGTTCCAAACAAATGGATAAGAAGTTTTCACCCATCTTGTACGTTTATGAAGGCGCTTAATATTTGGTAAAGGGAACATCTGGCAGTAGATTAATGTCCTGTTTCTCTGTTAAAATTGTTCTTTTATGAATTGCCTTCTTAGTAATGCGCTTTCTTTATGATCGCTTCGCGAGTAGCCGTATTTTATGTTTGTGTATGTTCGTGAAATTGTGAATCTAAGTGTGTATTGTGAAGTGAAGTGTAAGGTGTATTTTAATAAAACGATAACAGCATTCATCATCATTTTTTAAATATAATATTGTAACTCAATTACTGAGTTCTCCATGTAACGCAAATGTGTGAATAACCCGAACTTGTTTTGTTATGTTTGCGGTGAATTTACTCCGAAGTCACAGAGAAATTCCTGGAGAGAAGAGTGTTAAGAATCACCCTTTAGTTGAAAAAGACAAGATTTTGTTACACCGTTGCATATAAAATTAGGGTTTATGAAAAATTTTGTCAAGGCTTTGGATAAACATGGTCAGGATTTTGGGTACTTGAGGGAAAATTTTCCTAAAATCAGTGATAGTATGTTAAAAGAAGGTATATTTATTGGACCACAAATCCGTGAGATCGTTCACGATGACAACTTTGTGGACTTGCTAACAAAGAAAGATAAATGTGTATGGCTAGCTTTCAGACAAATATGCTCTAATTTTCTTGGAAGTATGAAAGCTGACAACTACAAGAAACTTATTAGGAACTTGTTGAAGTCTTATTAGCGTATGGGGTGCAATATGTCCTTGGAAATTCACTTTTTACACTCGCATTTAGACTTTTCCCCACTAACATGGACGCGGTTAGTGACGAATGCGGTGAGAGGTTTCACTAGGATATTTCTGTTATGGAGAGAAGGTATGAAGGTAGAATATGTTAGCAGACTATTGTTGGAACCTCAAGGAAGACGTTTCTGGTGGAAATTACAAACGGAAGAATTCAATAAAAACAATTTGATAATGTGAGTAAAAATGTGTTTTTTTTTTTTCCTTTTTTGTATGAAATTTCTTCCTAGAGTGGTCCTATATTTTTTATTTCATATTTATTCATTTAAATATTTAAATATTATTTCATGACCAAAGAAAGAAAAATGATTTAAAATTTCGATGTAATATTACAAAGTAAATTAAATTTCTATTAAAAATGAAAATGAAAATCCTGGGAAAACGAGACGTCATACAGCACTTCCAGTTACAGATTTGGATTCAGCGGGGTTGAATTATAAATATTCACCTATTTTCATTCAAAGGAGCAAAAAAAAAGTTTAAATTTATCTATCAGTGTTACTTATGTAAAGATTATTCAGATATCAAACTATTGAGAGACAATAATGTGGTTATCAAAGTTATGACATCTTATTTGTAGTCACTTTAAATTACAGGGGCCATAGACGCCTGAAAATATGAAATGTTTATTTGACAAAATATTAATTTAAAATATCAGTTACACTATAGGTTTTACTCAGATAATGTGACATTATGAGTGATCCCAAACCTCACTCAGTCCATTTGGCCATTTTTATGATTCATACATATATATGTTTTTTTACCCCTTACATTATATTTAAAGCTTTTTTTTTCTTCCAAAACAACGCGAATTCTTGTATAAAAGTTTCTGTTATCGTGCACGTCACTTGAAAACTCACTCAGTCCGTAGACCTGTAAATAAAAAAAAAAAACTAGTCCAGTCCTTTCATAAAAATGGATTGAAAGCGTTTTGGGATCACACTCCTCATAATTGTGCCTATGAACCTTCGTTTGGCATCTCTTTTAAATTACAGACTGTTCATATATGATTACATATTTTTTTTTAATATTTATTTCATAATATTCCTTACAGAATATGATACAGTAATCTCTAGTGGTTTTTATCAAATTTAATTTTGTTATGTAGGCCTACGTAATATATATTTTAAACTACACAGTACACTGTGCACTCTGACTATGAGATCACTCAGTACTGGTCTGCCACCTAGCGCCACAGTTCAGCTGTCGTGCGACTCCTGACGCACATGATCTCATTCAAATTCGTTATCAGAGATCGGAAACAAACCTATAGTACCATCTCCCTCTTCAATTATATTCACATGACCATACCACAGCAGAATTTGCTTCTTAGTTTTAACAACAAATGATTTTCCTTATCCATGAACGTCGAATGCCCTCATTTCTTACCTTATTTAGGCTCGATATCCTAACTCCTTTACTTATTCCACTCATTTCTACTACATGAATATTATTTCTGACATTCAGTAAGATTCCATCCCTCTGTTAGAACACTGTCTACCATTGTTTAAGGCTTATGTTTCTTCATTTATTTAAAGACTAGCCGTACCCGTGCGCTCCGCTGCACCTGTTAGAAATAAATATAAAGTAATTACATAATTAAAATAGGACGTTTGATCCAGGGAATATTCGTGTTTGTTAGAAGGATAAATCGTTTAATATGTTACTCAATTGAAATTGTATTTAAATAATTAAATTGCGATCATTTTGATCCAGAGAGCACTCATTTGGTGCAATGACAATTCCTTTAACATGTTTCTTATTTGTTATTACACGCAACCATAGTTTAATGAAGATTGACATATCATTTAATTTTAATGTGTAAACTTTATATTACTTGCTATATGGTTCCATTGAATTATGGTAATAACTTAATTTTAACCCTTGTTTTCTACGTCTTCAGTAAATGGCGCTTGGCAGACTATGGTTCTGAAACCTTCAAACAAATTAAATAGTGATACAGCATAAACAGTGATATGTAATTATATTTCTTTCTTTAGAAAATGTAAGAATTCACGATCTCCTATGTACCATTGCCATGGAATGAATAAATGTGGTTTTTCTTCCTACTCAAAAATTTTATATTTTGCACATCGGAATTACTGCAGGAACAACAACGCTACAATCTGAGGCGGCGGTGAAAACATATTGTGTTATTATTTTAAAAGTCTATCAGACCTACCAAATTTTGCATAGAATAAAACTTATCGGAAATCATTTTTAAAGAAACTTTTGTTATGTAACATTTTTCACAAAAAAAAAAACAATAATAAGCGAGATATTTCGATTTAATTCAAGCCCCGTTAAATGAAGTATTTTGAATGCCATACTGTATAGCCTAAAATCTAAATTACAACGATCTTAACTGATATTTCAATTTTAATCGATATCCGTTCAGCCATTATCGCGTGAAAAGGTAACAAACATTCAGACAGACAGACATACAAACAAAAATTTCAAAAAAGCGATTTTCGTTCTCAGGATGAATAATTATACATGTTAACACCAATTATTTTTGGAAAAGGGAAAATTACCAGAAAATTTTCGGCTACATATTTATTATTATATTATATTATATTATATTATATTATATTATATTATATTATATTATATAAAAAGTGCGTTGGTAACGGATGTACTCCGATAAGAAAGTTTTTAATTTGTTGTGGGGGCTCTTGAATCCCAGAAGCAACAACCTTTACAACAGCGCAACATAATCTGCTTGGCTCATTACCCAATTTTTTTTTGCATTGCATTTATTGCATATATAGTCTATTTTATGTATTTTAACACGATTCAATTGAGCATAGTTAAAATTTGAATTATAAAATAATGGATTGCTAAGCTAGCGTACTATTACTGCATACTAAATCAATACACTCTCGTTGTTCATTAATTCTCTGAGATTAAAATGAGTGTGTACATAAATATTATTTTAAGAAATACAGAAAACGAATGTACAAAAAAGCCTATCAAATTTTCTGTGCATAGGAATAGTTTAATAGCTTTCGATTGTTGCTGTCCAAGGCCCCTTTTTCGATTGTTGTTGCCCAAGGCCCCTTATAGACGAAGTAATTTGTTATTTCATTGCACCGTCTTAGATGGCGTTATTTTAATTTTAAAACTCATTTATCTCATTAAATATCAGTCCTATCAAAATTTTGTAAAGAATAAAACTTATCGGAAATCATGTTTAAAGAAACGTTTGTTATATAACATTTTTCACAAAAATCAATAATAAGCGAGATATTTTGATTTATTTAATTCAGAACCCCTTATAACCCTCCTTTTAAATAAAGTATTTTGAATGCCATATAGCCTAAAATCTAAGTTCCAACGAACTTAATTTATATTCCAATTTTCATATAAACCGGTTCAGCCATTATCGCGTGAAATGGTAACAAACATACAGACAGACATACAAACAAAAATTTCAAAAATGCGATTTTCGGTTTGAGGGTTGTTAATTATATATGTTAGGACCAATTATTTTTGGAAAATCGAAAATTACCAGAAAAATTTCGGCTACAGATTTATTATTAGTATAGATTATTCTACTCCACAGCATGCCATTCAACCACTGAATGAAGGTCTGTCACGATGGCTAGAGGCTAGAGCGCTGGACTTAAAACCATGAGAGTACGGATTCGATCCCCGGCATACCCCCGATTTATAACTTATCTTGGATAAGCTCTTGGTCCAAGTAACACAGGGATTTTCTCCGGAAGCTCCGGTTTCCCTGTTGAATCCTAACTAATCTTTATCATCTTATCTCAAAGCGGATGCAGCGTAGGCCATTCTCCTGTAGCGCACACTGGAAAACGACTGTCGGTAAATTGCTCTACATAACTGGCTTGATATGATTGAATGACGAACAGTCAAGTACCCGCCATTAGTAAAAAAAAGACATTTATAACAAATCACCTTATTTGCATGCTCTGTAATATTTATATCAGCTTCACAGCTTCCCCCATCTTGTTCAATAAAGCACAAATACTTATCTTCCTTCATGGCATTGATAGTACTTTTCCACTACTACATATTTTTCTTGTGTATATTTACTCTTAATTTTAATTGTGGGAACAGGATTGTTTCCACAATTAAAATTAAACAAGCAGATAAAAAAATTTAAAAGTAAGAATACGGCTAGTCCCTAATTTAAATTGAGTAAAATAAATAATTTCTCCTGTAATGTTCAATATAACATCCATTAGCTTTGATATACTTCACAGCTTCTAGTGCAGTCCTCTCCTACTTCGGAAAGCGATCTATAAGAACCTTTTCAAAAGGGTATAGACATTCTTCCCTCTAATTCAGCCGTGAATACTCAGAGAAATTTTGTCTCGCTTCACCATAGAAACATTCAAATTATTCGGAGTTTAAAAACAGTGGTATCCTAACGTTCACTGGCAATGAGTTATAATTTTAGTGTTACTGTTTTATAAAGAAAATATTTCTCTAAATAGTCGTAATTATATGACATTACAATTCCTTACATTCGAAGTTGTTGAAGACGTCTTGATCATATCATGAATACAGTGGAAACGCTGTATGTACTTATTACGATAGTAAATATTAGACCAGCTTTGGGCATAAGGGGAAAGAAAAAAGGAAAGGAGATATCCCCGCCCATGTCCTTTCTACTTCACTTCTTTATAAATCAACACACAGTAAAGCACTGTGCATCAGTGGTGGATTTTAGGCGACCGGCGAGAGCTGAAAGCTTTGATGCATGCCTTGTACAATCCGTCATTCAACAATGCTTTCCTTTTGGTCTACTAATATCGGTCCGATACATAACTGTCTCTGCCGGGGAATGTGGAGTGAAGAGTTACGGTAAAGTCTGCAGTACCTTAATTGCGGTGTTAACGTCCAGGCCTGGATTAGACATCACACTATTTCTACCGAATGCGATGTTTTCGGTTATTTTCCTTTTAGGTCTATGATTGGGAAGTTGATTATACTATTCACTTTAAGTGAATTACTCTAAAAACTCATTTTATATTTAAAAACTAAAGGATGTATGTGCTGTAAACCAAATTAGTATACATTCTACATCACTTTAGGTGTAACATAATAAAAACTGCATAAGCTATTAATGAAATGCTCAATGCAATAATTTAGAAACATATAAGTTACAGTATAGGATATTTCAATAATCGTTTACGAAGGAACAAACTGTTACTAAACTTTTAGTTCTTAACACTCAAGATTTCAAACCTGAAAGAGAATGTAATACATTCTACTACACTCCATATATAATGAAAGGTTAGAAATCCAGCGAGATGTTCTATGGTTCAATAGAAATTTATATCTTCCGAGTCAATCCAAGCGTGAAATGGATAAAACCGGCTTCTTGGAAATGCGTAATATCTTGCAATATTGATGAGATGAAGATGATGCTCGGCTGGCGGGAATCGTATACCTTTCTCCCAGAACCGACTGTTCTGAGAAGTTGTCAGCAAAGCTAACTCCTGAAATACGAGAGCTTACAACGACAGGACGTTATTGTTAACAACTTACTGTGTCAAGCCTTGCGGGGAAGAATTGGGGCGACATAACGGTACACACAATTCATCGAAAATAAATTCTGTTGGTAATGAACAACTATACAAAAACAAACTTCCGAATCCGCATTCCTAGGCGGAGTTTAATATATTAAACGCAAAAGCGATGGAATTTATTTTCATTGAAAACGGAGGGATTGAATTTTACACTCGCCAATAAATATTACAACTCTTTTTCTGTCGAAGTCAGGCTGATAGGTGTTCAACAATTCCGACCCGCTGAAGCCAAAATTCAAATAAAAATTATGAATCACATCACATATTTTGTATATAGAATGTCCCGATACAAATAATAACACATACATTTGATATTTATTTTGTCACATTTGGTGTACATGATAACTGAATTGTTTTTTAACAAAATGCTGTCCTCTACACAAACCAGAATTTAAAAGGAGGTTCATGAAAGGTCATTGTACTGACATGGTTGCTTTCCTTTGTAGAAGGCGGAAAATCAAAATAAAAACGTAATGAAATTGTAAAACTCAATAAAATATTTTCAATGCGCACAGTATTTTAGATAACAATATACGAAGTAATAACGGAATTCTTAAAGCCGAAGAAAGAAGCAGATGTTTGCATATTTAAGTTTTCTGTGTTCTTAATATTCTGAAGTCACATGAGCAAAGGGAATGAAACAAGTTGCCTTTCCAGCCCTCTGTTTTTCTTTTACAAATGTAATGAATCCAAGAAATATGAAGAAATTATTAAGAACATGACGTTTTATTATTATTATTATTATTATTATTATTATTATTATTATTATTATTACACTGTTTTCTGTGTTTCTGTTATTTAAAATATTTGGCATGAATTTTTATACTGGTTATACTGGTATTTTCATACTAGTTCTTATGCTTAACTCCGCCAACTAAATAAATGAATAAATAATAATTGAAATTGTAGTAAATGTCCTCATTCTTTATCGTATGAATGCATTGTGAACAATCTACGGGATCTAGTTTTTAACCATGAATAGAATGTCAACTACTTCACAATCAAGTTGCAAATGTCCCCTAATAGAGCATTTCTTCTTTGAGAGAGGAAGAGAGAGGGAGAGAAATAAAAAATAGGTTGCAGTCGCCAAATTACTGTTCAAGGAACGATCACTCACATAAATTGAGGGAAAGGAGACAGATGACGGACGCTGGAAAATTTTCTTTTCTCTATCGTACTATCAGGGACTGGAATGCTTTACCTGCAAACTTACTAAAGGCTTTACCAATAACCAAAACTGTATTTAAAAATAGGCTTAAGGACTTTACTAATAGACGGTAGTATATTATACACACTATTTAATGGGTGTAATTAGTATTTTGTTATTTGAAGTATTGTATCAGTGAAGAAGTGTGTTGTGTAAGTAAAGCGTATTTGTGTCAGTAAAGTTTTATAGTATATAGTGGTAGTGCAAAGTATTTGAACAGTGAAATGTTTTTGAAGTGTTAGTGAAATCAGGATAGTATCAGCGAAATGTGTCGTATTTCCAGTGCAGTGAGTGAGTTGAGTTGACAGCGAAATGAGTGTAGTGCTGAAAGGTACTTGTGCATGTATGATCATATCATATTCGTGGATTTTAATTCGAACTTAGGGTTAAGATACAAATTATATTTAGTTTAAATGTTACTTTAAGTGATCGTGCTTCATTTAAATTACGATGCTCCTTATTATTATTATTATTATTATTATTATTATTATTATTAATCTATTATTAATTGAAGTTTTATTAATTGTTTATTATTATTTGTCATTAAAGAGTGTAATTACCACTGCTACCGGGTGTTTACCTATTTGCAGTGTGAATAAATACATACATACACATAAATACATAAATCCGAATAACCATAACAAATTCAAAACTTTCCGGGATCGACTTCTATTGAATGACATAAAAATATATGAAAAGTCCACTATAGCTGCCAATTGAATAAGGTAAAAATCGCAATCCCATTTCGAACTTCCAAGTTCGCGGGTCCATATTTTGCAGACGATAGATGTTAAGAATCATACATAATTCAAGCAAGATTTCCTTTGAAAAGAAGCGACAATTTACAATTTAGAGCGATCTATTCTTTATGAAATGCGTTAATTTACTACGCTTTATCAACTGGGAAGGTTATCTAGCGTATGAGAGAAATGAAGGCGATAGTGCCAGCGAAATGAATTCAGGGTCCAGCGTCGAAAGTTTTCCAACATTTGCAACTAATGGGTTGAGGAGAAAACTCTGGTAAAACATCAACCAGGTAAATTATCACAACCAGAATTGGAACAGGACCCACTTGTTACACGATCAGACGTGCTAACCGTTACTCCGCTGCGGTGGACGTGATTTGTTCTTAAATGATTCTAATTTTTACTATCCCATTTCCAGTTTGTAGCTAACAAGTTTTTCATGCAGAACTCGCAATGTTATTTACACCAACAGATGTGAACGAATTACATTATTAAAATTTTTATGATACACATATCGATGGCTAATAAGTGATACTTCATATCTGAAAATTTGCAGGTAAATCAAACAACCGTTTTAAAAATTAATTTCTTTCAAAATCAACAAAATTTTTATACAGAGTGGAAGTGAAATAACCTTGCGGATTTAAAGGTACTATAGGGTACACTGAAATGAATATAAAACCCAACTTGTAGAAAGGCAGGCTTCGACACGATTGGAGTCACGTGATTATCATGGTATAGTCATGGCCATATTGACAATAGCCTAACATAAATACATGTTCAAAGTTCTAAAAAACAAATTGCTATATTAAAATCCTGTTAAACTTGCATTTATATATAAACTTGTTCAATGTTGGTCATGCTATGACTACGAATGTGACGTCTCGCCGTAGCCTGTCTTTCTCGTTACCACGTATAAAACCTATACGATATTAAAAAAATACATGATTTATTTAACGACGCTCGCAACTGCCGAGGTTATATCAGCGTCGCCGGTGAGCCAGAATTTTGTCTCGCAGTTCTTTAACGTGCCAGTAAATCTACTGAGATGAGTCTATCGTATTTAAGCAGACTTAAATACCATCAACCTGGGCCGGGATCGAACCCGCAACCTCGAGCACAGAAGGCCAGCGCTACCCAGTCTGACATGACGTTTTATGATTAAATGCGCGGTTAATTAGGAAATTAAGTTTAAAGTTTCAGCAATCCGACAACATCGCCGCGAACACACGCTTCTCGTGATACAGATGTAAGAGTTCAATGAACTCAGTAACCCGGTATGTCTCGCTGGCAGCGTGCAATGGCTTGAATTTAGAGGTTTTAAAATTAAATTTATACGAAAACCATCCACAACACTGAAATACGCCAGAGGGATAAATTATTATTTATTCGTTTTCCTATCGATATAGACAAAAATCACGGTTCTACTCGCAATAGTTACCGAATAAGAGGTTGTTAAAAATTTGAGAAATCTATTAACCACCAATATGATATTACAGTTTTTTGTTACATACAACATGAGCTATTCGCTCTGAAAATCTGCAGAGCTATTTCACTTTCCAAGATCTACCACAAGAGGAAAAAATATTAGTTAACTGTCCAATATCGTGAACACAATAATAATGTAATTAATATAAATAAGAGTGCAGTTAAACTAAATGACCATATTTGTGGATACGAGATACTACTTCTTAGCCATCGATATAAGCTCTTACTTTTCCATTCCTATTCGGAATTCACTCGAAAATAATTATAGATTTTTTTTACATAAAATATGTTGCTCCTTACTACTGTCTTTAAATACAGAAAGATTAGCATTAAAGACAAAGCACGGTGCTTTACATTTGTGTTAAATATAGTGTACATGGCCTTTCGCTCGGTAGTAAAAATTTAAGTTCATTCCTGTTTAGCCATTTTACAATAATTCTCTCAAAAATATAAACAACCACAAAGGTAATTCACAATTTAAGAGAAATATCATTTTTGAAATAATGCCTTTAGGTTCTGATGACGTTATTTCCAAAGGCCAATATGGATATAGACCCTACTGTGTTAGTGTTTGAAAATAATTGGCCCATTATGAGAATGAAATTTACGTTAATTTTAGTCTATAATTGGCAAGAAAGGTTTATGTAAAAGTTCTCGAAATCAGAAATACTTTTTAGGATTAATTGTAATTGACAGTTCATTAAATCATTTTTTCAATTATTTTTGTCAGCTGCCATACAATATACATGTGGAAATGTCAATATATCAATATATTTAATTACAATAAAATTCTTGGTGCGAGTAAAAATATTGTGAAAACAAACAGTCCTTTACCATCAACTTAAACGTCTTTTATATGATATAATTATGATATACAGAGTGTTTCCAAAATAGAAGGCATAATATCAGGTATGCATTCCCCATATGTAGACAATACAAAAAGTTCATTACAACATGTGTCCAGAAATGATTGGCCTTCAAAACAGTGATATTCACCGG
Organism: Periplaneta americana; assembly: GCF_040183065.1. Classification (NCBI taxonomy): domain Eukaryota; kingdom Metazoa; phylum Arthropoda; class Insecta; order Blattodea; family Blattidae; genus Periplaneta; species Periplaneta americana. Next base: position 100,437,774 of record NC_091130.1, read on the forward strand.
AACGTTTTTCTTCCCGCAGGTACGTGTAGTGACAGAAGATATTAACAGATGACACTCTGACAGTTAATTCCGAGGCGAAGGGCACACTGAGTGTTGTGTTGGCGTTGTACTGTGTGACATGTACAGTAGTGGCAAAAAAAACCAGACCGACCCTTGTAGCTGATTTCAGAGCCTTGTTCAATCCGAGCATGATATATCGATAACTAAGACTGTCGTGGTTCTAATCCTGCCTGGGAAGAAAACTTTTTTTTGTTCCTTATTCAAATTTATTCCCAATATTTTTCGATTGCTGGTAAAATTCATGTTCTGGAATAAATTAATTAAGTAGTAAAATATCGCTACAATCGAAAAGTATTGGGAACAAATTTTAATAAGGACCAAAAAAAACTTTCCTTCCCATGCAGGATTCGAACCACGAAAGTCTTAGTTGCCAGTATATCGTGCTCTGGAGTGAACAAGGCTCTGAAATAAGCTACAAAGGGTCGGTCCAGGTTTTTTGCCACTACTGTACTCAAATTAGGAGCTGGTAGAAGTGCACTTCATGTTCGGTAAAGCGGACTGCAATGCTGCGCTGGCTCGTCGTTTGCACAAGGAGACATGACCTGATCGATGGATAGAGGTGGACCAATTGCTAAGGCCTCCACGCTCACCTGATTTGAAACTTATCGATTTCTACATGTGAGGTCATTTAAAATCATTGGTGTATTCGTCTCCGGTGTCTGACATGGAATCCCTTTGGAATCGAATTGTGGCAGGTTGTGAGGAAATACGCATTACTCCAGGAATTTGCGATAGTGTTCGTTCGCAGGACTATGAGACATCTATGTGAGGCATGTATTCAAGTAGGATGTGGACATTTTGAACATCTGCATCTACCTGTGGGAAGAAAATCGTCCCGGCGAATATCACTATTTTGAAGGCCATAACTCGGAAACCAAGCATTTCCGGACACATGTTGCAATGAACTTTTTGTATTGTCTACATATGGGGAATACATACCTGAAATTATGCCCTCTATTTTTGAAACACTCTATATTTATTAGTCAACCAACATCTATCATGTCATGGTGTACCTTCACATTCCTGTGTTTAGGAAATAACATAACTCATCATTATTTTATTTGCCATCTCATTACTTTTCTCACCATCTACTTATCTCGCCTCTGTTCCTATTGTTAAAATCATTAATTGTTCTACTCACCACATCAAACACCACTTTTGTTCTCAACTATCACTTCCCTTTATACGTACTGGAACAGAACACACTACATTAACACTATTTCCCTTGACGCTTTACTACATTCACACTATTCCCCGTTACTTTTTCTTCTTCTTCCTATCACGTATTAAGCCTGGTGGCCTGTTACGGTCTCACTCCATCCCCTTTACTCTTTACTCTATTAACACTATTCCCTTTATTCTTTACTATTTTAACGATATTCCCCTTTACATTTTACTATACTATTACCATTCTCCTTTACTTTTTACTATACAGTAGAGTTTCGTTAATCCGAACTAATTGGGACCAAGACATATTCGGATAACAAGATTTTCGGATTAACCGAAATATTTCCTGTAATGCAATGCATGCTATTCACGAGCGCTGGGGTGGTGGGAGTATCCTGTTGCTATTTTTAGAACCACAACCAAAAGGTTCACTTCATTATGGCAACAGAAAATTACTGAGTTTATGAGCTTGATAGATGTAGGGGAGACTGTTGTATCTTTAGCATAGTGTACCTTTGAACATTTTTTGTTTTTTAATTTTTGCTGCTACCTAGAAGACTCAAACTGAAGTGGATTGCAGAGAAATCCGTAAGTAGCTCTAGTCGAAGTTTCAGTTTGATTTACTGCAAAGTGTGAATTCCGTGGACAAAAAAGGTTTTTTAGTACCAAAAGTAAATATTTCGTTCATTGATGTATGTTTTCTAACACAAAACTGATTGTTTTTCTTAATATCTTTCAAGTATGGTGTGTTCCCTATAATCTAGTGAGTAATAACATATTTTAATTTTCATGATTTATTCAAATCTCTAGTTTTGGGAGCCATATTTGTTTAAAAGTGCACCCTCTTGTACTCTTGAACACAAAACATCTTGTACCGTGAAACATGTTCCAAAGTACACGATACTATCGGTTGTTTGTTTATCTTTTATTTTAAGATCATGTCACGAAGTAAGTCTGGAGTTAAGAGGCCCCCAATTGATCCGGATGCCTTGAAGAAAGCTGTTGAAGCAGTTATGGCTCCTCCAGGAAATAAAATCTAAATCGGAGAAGCCTGCTCTGGCTTATGATGGCAGATATAGTTTAAATAAGATTGCCAGTTTGTACAGCTACATTGTCACCTATAATCTATGTGTTCCTACTTACAAGAGGGTATGTTCCAAGGTACAAGAACCTGTTGTACCTTTGAACACATTACATATCCATTCATTTTATTCTTTCCGTCCTTAATATATATGTAAAACAGAAAAATACGTACAGGAAGTTGTAAAGAGATCTTCAATAATTATTTCAAGCTTTTTTTCATTTAAAACATTTCATTTCCCAAAATTAAAAAAAAAAAAATTAGAAAACAAGAAAAAATAAAATGTGAAAAGTGTTTAAATGTACAACAGTCTCCCCTATAAATTATGTACAGAAAAGCTGGGTAACTTTCGGTGCTGGACCCCGGACTCATTTCACCGGCATTATCACCTTCATTTCATTCAGACGCTAAATAACCTAGATGTTGATACAGCGTCGTAAAATAACCCAATAAAATAAAATTAAAATGTACATAAAACACTAATTGTTATACACTGGCTTGCAAAACTTTTTTCCAATGAAATAATGTGAAAGTCAACTTTGTGAGATATTATGTTGGCAATATGTCTACATACCCCACTCCACATGTCGTTCTGAGAAGGGAGTTATTTGAACTATATACCTAGCTAATCGAACCAAAGGCAACCTTTTAGAGCAATAACGGTATATATAACTGACAGAAATAGAACATTGAGACCATTTTGTAACGAAATGTTTAAAACATGTTTATTTCTCTTGAGTATTATATAATATTCCAGAAAAATTTTTCATCTTCCCTACACGTATAAATACCTTGTGGCAACATAAACACAGAATAGATCACATCGCGTTTTAACAACCTATATTATGAATATCTATGGGAAAATATAATATTTTCAGATTAAAAGATTTTCTCAAACACCATTCATGGGCCTATTAAGGTATTTCGTCCTATTTGGTCCACAAGGTTCCAGCCAGAATATGTAACATCAACACAACGCAGTGGTCGTGTTTCTATCGCTGTTTGGGGATGGATTTCCAGGCTGTGTAAAATTGAAGAGAATTTGACTTCCCAGCAATATATCCACATCCTGGAAAATACAGTATGCTACCTAGCATGCGCATGTTGCAAACTGATATAATTATTATATTTTTTCAACAGGACAATTCCTCCATCTACACATCTTTGTTGTATCAGATATGGTTCTAAATTCAGGGGCGTATTTTGCGGACTACCCGGGCTACCGGCGGTAGCCCAAGGAAATTACAAAAGAAAAAGTTTATAATATAACATAATGTAATAATTTTGTATTATTAGTTTTACCATAGTAATTAAAATTAAAGTAATTGTTAGATATATTTTGTGTAATAATAGGGTCAGTGGTAGCCCAAACCCTTTAACCAGTATACGCCACTGGTTCTAATACCATGTTTGGTGTTGAAAGCACAGACATTTGTTATTTCTATATGCTTTGCTTATCTTTTAGTTCGTTAGATCAACATTTTCATTCCATTACTATATGAGAGTAATATGCAAACCTTTTCTTTATGTATGCAAAATATAAATTAACTGCTGTATCCTACGGGATATAAATTTAACAATCAAATTTTAAATTATACATAGGCTGTACCCATAAAAATTTGCCTTGATAAAATTATTCACCCGATTTTTTAGAATATTAATCTATTGATTGTTAGTACCACCTTTAATCAATGTAATTTTATTAACGTAGTGTTATTACCATGACAACAGCCAAAGAAAAATAAGCTATAGGCGCATTATAACGCAAAGAACCGTGGTGTGAGGAGGAGCTACAAAATGCCGTGTTTATTAAATTTATCTATATCACTAGACTACTAAGTAAACATATTCTCTTTAAGTTTACTAAGTAGCTTGGTTCAATCTTTCTGTTGTGAGGAGGGGTGGTTTGTTACCTGCGGGGAGACTACCTGCCGCCTACGCTACTGTCCTAGAGTGAGTGCAAATACCAACTTAAGAACGATAAAACTGTACAGTATATCGGAGAAAAGTTTTGCGAGCGAGTGTACGTACCCTTAAACATGTTATTTTCATAATGTTTTAAAGTAAAAGAAATTGAATGAATTTATGCATTTTTTTCTTTTCTCTACTTTGTACTATTACAATAAATTTGGTTTTTTAAAATAATTTTGTTCGGATTAACCAGATTTTCGAATTATCGCAGTTCGAATTAACGAGACACTACTGTATTACCCTATTACCCTTTACTGTCATAACATTATTACCATTTACTCGGTTTCAAAACATTAATCTTATTCCCTATGCCCTCACACCCATCCATTTCTTATATCATTTACTAGTATACCCATCTGTTCCCCTCATTTTATCCCTTAAAACTTTCCATGACTTCTTCATATTAATTACAAATTTGTAATGTGTCAAGATGTAATTTGTCTACATAGTAACTAACAGAAACAATAGGAGACTTTGACTAACAAGACATCCTGTAAAAAAGGCAGGTAAAAAAGGTAAAGGTATTCCCGTAACATACCATGAAGGCACTTGGGGAGCATGGAGGTAGAGCCCCATGCTTTCCATGATCTCGGCACTAGAATGAGGTGGTGTGGTCGGCACCACGCTCTGGCCGCCTTTTACCCCCGGGAAAGACCCAGTACTCAATTTTATACGAGGCTGAGTGAATCTCGGGGCCGTTCTGAAAGTTTGGCAACCAGAAAAAATCCTGTCACCACCTGGGATCGAACACCGGACCTTCCAGTCCGTAGCCAGCTGCTCTACTAATTGAGCTACTGTAGTTTCAAATAAATACAATACATCGACTAGGCCTATTACATGTCAAGGATTTCTTGGGACTGTTGCAATCTAACAATAGGTGATATAGGAATAGTCCGAAGAAATCAATCACAAATTTCCTCCAACTTGACTATGGCTTGGCTTTTTGAGGGTTGGATCCAAGACTCAGGCTAGGCTTGGTCCATTGTGCGCATTAAAATGCGATGATTATCCCAGTCCGACGGGTGTCCTTAGTGACATTCCTGAATCCGATGCCGATAAATGGATCATCCTGACAGAGCTACGTCTCATTCCCAGACGAGTACCTGATAAACCGCAGGGCTGGAGCTCATATCCTTTCAAACAACAGCATCGGAAAGTCGAACTAACCCCAAGAGCTCACCCCATAGTTTCCTACAGATCAAATGACGGAAAAGTGAAGAGCGTTGATGGATTGATAGAGAGAGACAGGATCGACCTGAGAACGTTTGTTTTCTTCGCCACAAATTCCATCACGACCTGGCCGGGAATCGATTCCGAGCCAGTTAGATGGAAGACCATCCTCCAGTGCTTGGGCCCACAGACGTGGCATTCCTCCAACTTTGGAGGCCGTATGAAATAAAAAAATAAACAGAGCTTATATACAACCGAGGACTGCAAGGAATTTTATGGAGGCGTGATGAAGCCCGCGACATCGCTTTAGACATGGCTGCGCTAGAATGCAGAAGCATTAGGATTGGGAAGAGAAGGTTAAAGTAGGCCTATATCAAGAAGTGATGAATAAAACAATGCAATAGAGTGTGGGAAAATAGAAAGAAATGACGGGTAAAGCCAATAAAAGGGGAAAATGGTCAGAATGTTTGAAGTCATGATAGCCTATCCCTAATGGAGAAACAGGGGAAGAATAAAATCAAGTAGACGAAGAATGTAAGACGAAAAAACCAAACGGTAATTTAAGCGAAGAGGGGACAGTAGAAACAAGAGTTCAAAATTTAGGATGAAAATAATAAGTAGAAGAAGAAAACGAAGACAGAAAGATTAAAATAAACTTAGAATGAAGGACACTACAAGAAGAAAAAGAAGAATGTATATTACATTAATAATAATAATGATGATACTAACAACTAATGTGACTGAAATATTGCAATAATAATAATAATAATAATAATAATAATAATAATAATAATAATAATAACATGAATAATAATAATATTAAAACGATAATGTGTCAGAGGAAGAACAATTTATTGGTTGTATACATCTGAAGTCTGATTAGTGTAATATGTAGCTAGTCGCCGATGTATGCAATGGAGGGGGAAGGTAACTGGCCACCCTAACACATTATCTCCTGGCCTAGTTTCCTCAGTAATTGGTGCCTTGTTGTATCACTTGTGAGATTCAGACCTGTCTTTGGACAGTTTATTAAATAATAATAATAATAATAATAATAATAATAATAATGTAGGCCTATGTATCCAATGACTACCCAATTCACTTTACGTGATTCGGGTTCAGCATATTGCGGATATATGGCAGGACTGCGACTCATTTTCTAGTTGCACACCACTTCGGCGGGCCACGCTGTACAAAATGTGTATCTGTGGAGTGTTATGTCTTGTTCTAGGGTGAGTGTATGTGTAAGTGTTCGTGTAAGTGTAGTGTATGGAATGAGTGGCGATGATGAAGATGAGGAAGGAAGAAGAGGAAACCCGGTGCCGGCAGGTAGCCTACTGCTGTCGAATAGTACCAAGGGGCCCGCCAGGCTTAACGTCGCCGTACGACGGACGAATCACTATTAAGAGTGACATATGCCTTCTCTTCATATGCACTGCGGAGAGATTTGGGATTTAACCCAAGCATATTAGTGCACAATCTAGTGATTAGAAGTTGTGCATGGTCGTCTCCTAGTCCCGAGGTAGAAATTTTACATGAAAATTTCTGACCCCGCCGGGGATCGAACACAAGCCGGCTAGTCTGGAGGCAGACTCTAATAATAAAATGTGAAAACAAGTGACGATAAGAAAAGTAGCAAAAGCAATAAATAAGCACTGGACAGAATGATAAATTACCCGTCACGTATATGTACAAGAGAACTAATTTCTATTGAGCAACTGTAGCATTTTCAAATATTCCATTATGTCTTGACGACAGTGTAATTTCTAACTGTATTTCCTTCAACACGGTGAATGCTATCATGTGTATACAAACCTACACTTGACGTAGTTTCCTCTGTAGTTACACAATATTGTTGTTTTGTCAACTGACCGAAGACAGGCCTTAACCTCAAAAGTGATACCAACATGGTGCCACTTATGAGGCAACTAGGCCAGGAGATAATAGGGTAGGGTGGTCGGTTCCCTTTCCCCCCCCATTGCACACATCCCCGATTAGCTGCATATTTCACTAATCAGTAGACAGTGGAATCGGGATGACTTAAGGAAAAGTGAAGTTGTTTCGTATCAGAGTATATGGCACGTCCCGCGCCGTCCGTCTTTTGTGTACCTGGCGAGTACAGTAGCGTACAAAACAAAGGAACCCCGGTCCGTTCATAACGCAATGTGTGCAGTTGTGTTATCCTGCTCAAGTATTTAGTACGCGTTGAATAGTAATAATATAATATAATATAATAAAAATTATTATTATTATTATTATTATTATTATTATTATCATCAATAATTGTCTTACGTTTTATACTTTCTTTGTCTCATTTATTTTGACCTGCTGTCACATTTTATTATGCTTTTTCCTTTCTTTCTGTATGTTATATATTATGTCTGATTTCTACTTACTTGTTGTTTACATTACATTATTATTATTTTATTCAGTTTTGTGTGTAAAATTGTAGTGTACTTTGTAAATTTTTAGTGTTTTTTGTAACGCAGTTTTACTCCTGGTTGAGTGTTAGAGAAGGGCGTATGGCCTTAATTCTGCCAGGTTAATAAATCATTATTATTATTATTATTATTATTATTATTATTATTATTGATAGGGTTGTGCTGATCCATTTATAATGGCAAAACGTTAAATTCGCTCAGAGATACGAAATGCAATTAAGAAGTATGAGAGTGACATTTTATGTATTAACGAAGATAATATCGTGTGTAATGTATGTAAAATTTAAATAAAAACCAGAACAACTCAGGCTATAGAGAAACATTGCAACAGTACATCGCACAGGAAATGCATTGAAATAAAATTTGAGGAACCATCTACATTATCGTCATAATCATCATCATCATCATCATTTAGTTGTGCGGGTCTAACGACACGTGCAACATGATATTCAGTACAAATATTCCTCTAAAGAAATTGAGTGATCCCCATTTTAGAGATTTTCTTCAGAAATTCTCTCGATACAAAAACTGTTTAAGCGATAGGCGAAGACGATTCAGCTTCGACAACTTACGAGAATATATCGTCGTTTACTGCAACGCTGGTAATTGCAACAATAATGACGAGGACTGAACCTTGAAAGGTATGTACTACAGTAGGTTATTTTTCTTTTCCTTCTGCTGTACGGAAATACAGTAGCATGTTGACGTAGTCTGTTTACGTTTAAAACCTGATGAGCAATGGTCTGAATGAAAAAATGTAACATATAGTAAATGTGCACCTACATTCAACGATAAGTCATCCCGCATCCACTGTCTACTAATCAGACTTCAGATGTAGGCCTATACAAACAATTTTATTGTTCTTCCTCTGACACATATCGCGCAAGTGAGGTGTACTGCCTGATAATAGATGTGCATATCAGCCAGAACCTCAACCAGAGGTAAGCTGTGTTGGAACAACAATAATGGGAATAACAGGTGAATAGGAAGCTCAAGTATGAAAATAAGAACAGAAGAATAGCAAGGAAACAGAATCAGAAGGAAGAGGAGTGAAGGGAAAAAAAATCGACATGGAGAAAGGTGTGATGATAAAGTTATTACTCTCGTTTTAATGATCCTAGTGCTGATGTTTATTGTTTGTCACTACCAAGCATTATGAAAATTATCCTTAATAAAGTAGTCGCACTGCTACACGTGCTTACTTTCGTAAATGTATCATATAATTTAATATAATTTCATTTTAAAAATCTTCTTTGGAGGAACACACTACAACTTCATATTAAATTTATTTCATAGCGAGAACAAAGAAGTGTTCTTCATTACATTTTTCTTGTGTCGTATCTCAAAGTTCCGAAGAAAGCTTTCCTCGCTTGATGATGGTGCTTCAGATCTCAGCGGTTTACTCTGTGGATCCTCTCTCTCTCTCCTCAGCCTTGCTGGGTCAGCATTATCTGCGCGTTAAAATCACTCCAGGACTCTACAGCATACACTTTAGTAAAAAGGGAGACAGGCACAGTGTGTTAAAACATACACGTCTTCGAGAGTAAGCAGAATAACACCCGATCAGGCTAGATAACTACGAGACGCAGTTCCAGAGATACTGTTTCCAAATTCTTACATTTAAATTCAAATACAGAATATAATTACAGAAATAGAAATAAAATAATACAATCAATATAATAAAGAAGATACACTAATATTCACAAAATTTGAGGACCGAATGAGCAGCGCTCGTGTTCGGTGGCAGTTCAGATATATTATTAATAGGCCTATAAGGGAATAAACTAAATAAAATAGGAACTAAAATTAAAATTACAGCTACAGTGAAATTATATAATATAATACACTAATATAAGAGGAATAAGTTATAGAAAATAAAATAAAATAGGAACTAAAATTAAAATTGCAGCTGCAATGAAATTATATAATATAATATTAACATAGAGAAGAATAATATCGTACGTAAATAAAGTAGGACAATTTATGAAAAAAAAATCCAAAATTATAGAATGCAAATAGAATATAGATTAATTCATACGCATAGGCTATAAATTTTTTTAATCAAATTGAAGACATTAACACGTTTCTAATTTTCTCGTTATATGTTAGTGGGTTACATGTCAGAAGTTCTGGGTGTAATTTCGCTATAGAATTATAAAACCGAGGGCCAAAATTAATGCTATGCTTTAGACCAGCAGATGTGAAACATTTAGGTTCTACTAATGTTGAATTATTATTTCGTCTTGTGTCATGATTATGTGCCTGTAATATAAACTTATTAGGATTTTTATGATAAAATGTTAACAGAGTATAGGCCTACTTATAAATTTTGTTCAATATTATATACATTAAATTCAGAATAAATTAATTTAGTTGGATGATCAAAACGTTTCTTCAAATAATTTTAATTATTCGTTTTTGCAGTAAATTTAACGAAATAAGATTAATTTTTGTACTTCCACCCCAAACAATAATAACATATTGAATAATAGACTGAAAAATTGCGAAATAAACATTTCGTAGAACCGTAAAAGGTAATTATAGCACATACTTTTCTCTTAAATATAATGGTTTACGTATACTTCATTTGACACGAGACGTAAAGTACTTTGAAACTACAAACACATATGAGTCATTCCACGTCAAATCGCACAGCCATAAAACACTACCTTCTCGGAAATGGTCGAATTTTTTTTCATGAATTCCAGACATCAAATAAAGAGACCCGTATTGTTTTATTTTCACAATTATTAATTATTTGTGTAGTTATGACTATCTGAAATTACGCAAATTATGCGCGCACTGTTACATAAACTCACTTGGAACTCTGTGTCTACAAATAATTGAGATTTGCGGTTTGGCGCATTTTAAAGACTAAATACAACACTTTTTATTACTTTAGGCCTATCGCTAATAAATTAAAAATTTGGCGTATTTGTTTAATAATTTCTTTTTCAAAGCATAATTACTATATTAAATAGCCAAGTTAAAAATCTGAAAAAATTATAGACTTGTTCCCTGATGTATTATCTGTAAACTACTGCATTTAGAAATGTGGGATCTCCACACATACATTTGTAACAATTTATTTTCCGGAGGCATGCACGCGCTCGCGATTCCCAGCTAATGTACTACTTGCAGCCATAGATAGACCAGAAGGCTGTCGGCGGCAATTTTTACGAAATCCCCCGTTGCATGTAATATCTGATCTCGCAACACTACGAAAGAAATGCATTCATTCATCAAATGATCAATACCTTAAGGAACTGTAAATATCTAAAGTTATCTTATTATTGTCAGAACAGCTAAGAGGGGGAGCCCTTTACAATGCTGTATCTTTATACTGTAATATAGCCAAGTGTTTGATGATAGCAAGGCTGGGTAAGGCAGTAAACTTTATGGCAGTAAACAGATGGCAGGAGACAAAATATAGAAGAGAAAAATAATCAGTCAGGGTTTGAATTTCACGGAGTGACGTGACTTCTATACAACATCAGTGACGGTAAAGAACGCGTAATATATAACAAGTGTTTAAATCCATTTGACCTTTCTAATCATACTTTTAAAAAGAAAACACTAAGACGCATAAGTCGCGATTTATTGATAAAGCTCAATTTAAAGGAATCTTTGAATGTGCGAATATGTGATTCGTTCCGTAAAAAATCTATCAACTTCCAGATAGGTCAGATGAAATTATATGTGAAGCCGGTAGTTCTTGTGATATTAGTAAACATGAATCAAATAAAAGTGCGGGCAGAGAGAGTGATTATCCCAGTTCTTATTCTAGCAGATCTATGGATACAGCATTAGAAATCACCAATATTGAGGAATTAAACAAGAGTTTGATGTCAATAGAATCCCCAATCAAGAAAAGAAAACTACAACGAAAACGATACCCCCGTGAAAAGTTAAAAAAAATAAAAGGCTTCCAAGCAAGTAAAGTTTTTCATGTAGAAGATGCATCGTCATCCCTTCAAAAGTCGCCATATTTTATTTTTGACGGAATGCAAAGAAAATGTACAACCTGAAAATTACATACTTAGGCCTATTGCAGACTTTTCTGAAAATTATTCATTTGTAATACAAGATTGAGTACAAGGTGTGCATTGGAAAAAATGCCAAGACACAATACATCCTTTCGTAGTATATTTTAAAGAAGATACAGAAATTCGTCACAAAAATATTGTCGTCATCACAGAAAGCATGAAACATGACACCGATTCCTTTCATTGTTTTCAATCCGAAGCAATCAACTTCTTAAAGCAAGAATTCAACGATATGAAAAAAATAATTTACTTTTCCGATGGATCAAGTTAACAATACAAAAACAAAAAGAATTTTAAAAATAATTGCTTACATGAAGACGATTATGGAATTAGTGCTCAATGACACTTCTTTGCAACGTCGCATGGTAAAAGTCCATGTGGTGGCATTGGAGGAACTGTTAAAAGACTTGCAACGAGAGCAGCCTATACAAGATCCTATAAAACAACATCAACAAAAAAAAAACTCTTTGATTGGTCACAAAAAACATTTCTAAAGTGTCATTTATATTTTGTCCATTGAATAAGCACAAAAACCACACTGAAAATTTGCAGGCCAGATACCACAATCTAAAACCAATAACTGGTACATTAAAATTACATTCTTTCATTCCGTTGTCAAAACTGAAGATTTAGGCCTAGTAAAACAATTTTCTTTCAAGAAAGAAGGTAGGCGAATGAAAATTTAAAGTGTAGTGTGAATGAAAACAAACATTTAATAAGCATAATGTACAAATATTTGAGGATATAATAAGTAAATTAGCTGTGTTTTCTCGAGTGACTTGATCCCTACTGTGTGTAATCTTGCAACGTTCAGTCGATCATCCAGCGCCGATAAACTTTCCAGCGAGCTTCAACGCTTCCCGTCCACTGCTGCTGCACCGACCGCTACACATTGTGTCGTAAGTAATTAAATTTCCATTAAACTATTGGAGATCCCATTGTGATTTTTTCTGGAATTATTAAGAATGCTTCAGTGCACCTAGTAGGCATTTTTTAGATTTTTAATACGGCTATTTCACAGTGATCTCTAACTTTTAAAAATTGGATCATAAAAAAAATTTGTAATAATTATATTAAAATTAGTTAGTAAATATTTAACAAAGACATTAATTTAAGCTTTTAAATGCATTTTTCAAAAAAAAAAATAACATAAATATCCTCGGAAATATGACGCTTTAAATGTTGGATTGTGCGACATTTTTAACGAATTTTAACATGCAATATTTTAAAAACATGTGGACTTAGGAGGAAATAAAAGTACACTTGTTGGTTTATTAGACCCATAGAGTTGGTAAAAAAAATATAAACGCAATCAGAAATATGAAGGTCAAAATTTGTATAATTTTGTGCGATTTGACGTGGAATGACTCATATGACAAATTCTCTAATAAAGAACGGTCTCTTTACCTTTGGTAGGCCTACTTAATCTTTTTATCATCCATGAAGTCATTTCACGGCCTAAGGGAAATTAAATAGTCCTTTAAAAATCGCGGAGGTTCAGTACAAATGACGACACTTCCGATTGTCACTTCCAGCTCCATTTTTAAATAAGCGTGCTATTTAGAGCTAGTAAAGGAGTAAATTACAGTGTTTATTCTAGATATCAACATTCAGTTTAAAACGCTATTTGAAAAGAGTGAGATGATCGTCTACATTGGTTTACCTACGTATTTAACATATCCCTTAAACTAGAGGCTATAAGTTCTCAATCCGATGATATTTAAAATTCTGAGACATAACAATTTACATTTTATGTGTAAGATCCTTGAAGCTATAAGACGGCAAATTTAATTTAAAATGTTCCCTAACAGACTTTAGAAATTGCTAAGAGTGTTCAGAGACAATAAAATGATACTTACAAGGATAATTACTTATTTAAAATCCTTCATATAAAGAGGGAGCAAATTCAGAGTCAATAAAGTGACAAAATACGGGTAATTATTATTAACTAAATCTACGTTAAAATTATAAGCACTATTCGTACACAATAAGTTCCTAGTTAGAGAACACTGAATTACACTCAGGCTTGCCAGGTCTTAACGATAATTTCACCCAACAAACGATATGTAATTATTGGATTAAAGTTCCTCTCTAAATTACGACTTTTTGAGCGCATTTTTGACAATAATTATTTTTTACTTATTTTTGTGATTACTAATAAGTTGATCACATACATCTATCTCTATGACACAAGCTTCATAAGCTTACTTGAAATTTAACTTATGAAGCAAACTCATAAGGGCATTTACTACCTACATTTACTTTCAAAATAATGGGTATTACGGATATTATGATTCAAAGAATCGTGAGTTAACAAGCGAGTCCTTTGTGCCGTGGTGCGGGTGTGAATATAGACCTCTGCAAAGCAGTGATTGTTGTAATCCGTGAATCAAGTAGAGTTTATAATTTATTTCTTGAATGTGGCGGCCAGAAATTTATTAAAACATAGGCTTTTCTAGATCAGTGATTCTCAACATGGGGACCACGGCTCCGTGAGAGTCCATGATAAGTTAATGGAGAGTCACGAAGTAAATAATAATAATAATAATAATAATAATAATAATAATAATAATATTATTATTATTATTATTATTATGTCATTTTTCATTTTAAATTTTAATGTGAACTATTCTGTGTCGCAAGACAAACCTAAATGTTGGGCCATACTAATAACTATAATAATAATAATAATAATAATAATAATAATAATAATAATAATAATAATAGTTGCCAAAAGATTTTCTATGACAAGTTATACATACGACTATTTTCCACTAAATAAAGACATAATTTATCTGATTTCTTTTTAACTCGATACATAAAGTATGAGAAGCACTGGTCTAGATGGTAGTGGTTTTGATTGTCTTAACATTTAAAATTTTATTTTTATAATTTTTACATTCCTTCAAAGAACCTCGCCCCAAAACCTCGTCTCGCCTAACAATATTTCAAATATCCGAAAACGTCGAATATAGCCCACTGGTAATAATTATTAATAATAGTATAATCAGTAGCCGAATCAAATTCCAAGTACTCTAATTCGCTACTTTTTCGCCTAATCTGAAAATCCTGAACCAACTCGCTTGCTCTGCGTAGGCCTACAACTAGATTTCGAAATGTTTTTCCACAAAAATGGGCTGTATGGAAAAAACAGAAACTAGCTAAATTATTTTAAATTTTTGTGCACAATTTCTTATAATCCAGAAAAGCAATCACCGAGAATTGATCTACAGTAGTATACATTTGAAGAATGTTTTTATGAATCGACACGAATCACAATTGAGAAGTCAGTATTTCAAATATTTGAGTATATCATCATAGGTCTACTGCAATATTGACGTGAAAATGTAAAGTATTTTATAAAGTTTCTCAACCCACAGGATTATTTTAGTTTTAATACTTCTCGTATGATAATCTTTAGTATTGTGGAGCCATGTTGGAAGACCTGGTCGTGTAGGGGAAGTTGCGCGCGCAACTAGTGTGAGGGAAGGTGCGGCGTAACGAGGAGCAGAAGGAGCAGGGGGGGAACACCTGGAAGTTTCGCAAAGCCACGCGAACCGAAGATTCGGGAACGTGTGATTTAATAAATAAAGCGCGAGCAGCCTTCAAGTGTGTCAGTTTAGTTAGTTTGTCAGCTGTGAGAGAGCTAGTTAGAGGAGACGTATCCAGTGGATCTGAATTCGAGGTGCAGTGAACCTGAGTAACTGTGGCAGCGTCCAGGCGAAGGCAACGCGTCTGGAAGTCTTGGGTTCGACGTGCAGGAAACCGCATCTGGAAGTCTTGGGTTCGAAGTGCAGTGAACTGTGTCTGGAAGGCCTGGGGTTCGATGTACCGTGAACTTGACTGAGTGAGCTAGAAGAACTAGCCAAGGCGAACGAACTGTGAACTGAGAACTGACAGTTTTGTTTTGTAAATAGTGCTTTGTGAACATTAGTTGAGATTAGAAGTACATTGTTGTTCTTCTCAATAATCCACGTGAATAGTCATTGTCGTTCTGTGGAGTGCAATAACGACTACTGTATTGCAGTATTGAGTGGAATACCCCTTGTTGACGGGTGTGTGGTTGTTGTTGAAATAAAAGTCACATCATTGTTATTGTTGAATAAAAGTTACAGTATAAAACAATAATTTTAGCATAATGATACTATAATTTCACTCATTACTTGACAACCCTGGTGACACTTGACACTCGGATCCGACGGATCGATGTCCTGCTGTTTTCCGGCGTTGTATGCAACCTGGTTTTAATTTTACTGTATTGTATGGTGTGTTGTTCTAGCTCTAAATTATATTTGTTACCGCACATCCTTCCCCGTGTTTGGTGGTTATACTACAGGCCTAACATTTAAAATGTGACGTTAAGAGTCTCGACTAGTCATGCAAATTTCGCCGTCCTTTGCTAAGGGCTTGACGCTCTACGTGTAAAATAATAAGTGATATTTTTATGGAATTTCCCTCTAACAACCGAATGAATCTCCGCTTTTTCTATTTTTGTATCTAAGTTTTTGACATATTTAACGTTGCGTTCTGTCACTAATACGCCTTCATACCGATGTTTAATTGTAGTGAGAAAATACATCTTTTCTCTGAGAGTGGGTAAATTTGTTTTTGAAGAACTGTCACCAGCGCGTGAAGCGTTAATTCAGAGCGTAAAAAGAGCAACTGTGCGTGAAGTAATTCACTATTTCATTTCACGCACTGTTCTGTTAGTAGTAAGACCAAGTTCTTCATGGAACAGAATGGACTTAAAAACGATTATATGACATCTTGATAGCGTCGATATATTCAGATTATGAGAGGTTTATCTTGTCGCTGACTCAAAAACTGGCTTTAGGATAATCATCATAATTATACTGCAACACATCTTCCTTTATGCAGCAACTGTCACCAGTCTTGATACTATTCTGATATTAACGTCTCTCACATATGCTTAGTGTTTGTGCTAGGTGGCAGTATGTCATTAGGGGCATGAAGTCCTTTGAGTATGGATTCTTCTCCCTTCTTCAGCTGTCGCACATGTTGCAGGTGGATGTCATCAATTTGCTGGAGACGCTGACAGATATTAAGATGTTGGCGACCGGCCTCCCATTCTCCTCTATTAATACCTAATCCCCGCAATTTCTTAAAGGCATGCATCATTACATTGGGTGTGTCATCTAGAAGCAGAATAATTTTTTCCACTATGTTCTGTCTTATTTTATCTACATTTTTGGAAATGTATCTGAGAAGAGACATAAAAGAGCGCATTGCAAGGGATAAATTAAATTACAACAGTTTGCACTGGTAAGGAATTTGAATTGTTTGTTTCCAAACCCTGCTATTTCATTTCCGGTTAATTTTACAGGAAAGAGAAATATTTCTGGCTTTGAAATATACGAACCAATTTTAAATTTTCGTCGTATTTGTTCATATTTTATACTATTCCAAATGTACTAAATAAAATACTTCATAGTTTACCAACATTTTCTGAATTAAAATATAAGGTAATAGGTTGTCAGCTTCTTGTGTATGCGGACGACGTGAATATGTTAGGAGAAAATCCACAAACGATTAGGGAAAACACAGAAATTTTATTGAAGCAAGTAAAGTGATTGGTTTAGAAGTGAATCCCGAAAATACAAAATGTATGATTATGTCTTGTGACGAGGATATTGTTCGAAATGGAAATATAACAATTTGAAATTTATTCTTCGGAGAAGTGGAAAAATTCAAATATCTTGGAGCAACAGTAACAGATATAAATGACACTCTGGAGGAAATTAAACGCAGAATAAATATGGGAAATGCCTGTTATTATTCGGTTGAGAAGCTTTTGTCATCTAGTTTGCTGTCAAAAAATCTGAAAGTTAGAATTTATAAAACAATTATATTACCGGTTGTTCTGTATGGTTGTGAAACTTGGACTCTCACTTTGAGAGAGGAACAGAGATTAAGGGTATTTGAGAATAAGGTTCTCAGGAAAATATTTGGGGCTAAGAGGGATGAATTTACAGGAGAATAGAGAAAGTTACACAACGCACAACTGCACGCTTTGTATTCTTCACCTGACATAATTAGGAACATTAAATTCAGACGTTTGAGATGGGCAGGGCATGTAGCACGTATGGTCGAAATCAAAAATGCATATAGAGTGTTAGTTGGGGGGGCCGAAGGGAAAAATACCTTTGTGAAGGCCGAGACGTGAATGGGATGATAATATTGAAATGAATTTGAGGGAGGTGGGATATGATGATAGAGACTGGATTAATCTTGCACAGAATAGGGACAGATGTCGAGCTTATGTGAGGGCGGCAATGAACCTGGGGGTTCCTTAAAAGCAACTTGTAAGTAAGTAAGTAAATAAGCAAGTAAGATAATAGGTTTTGGCATGAAAAGAAATAGAAGGTTTTGTATTAGATATTATTTTCTAAATATCATTTTTCAGTGACAAATAGCAAGAATTTGCAAAAAAATAATTTTTAGCATTGAATTCAGAATATAAGGAATATGTTTATTATATTATTTGGTCAAAATCGGATTTTGAGCAAAAGCAGGTTATGGAAACAAACCATTCATTAAAGTGTCTGCTCTAGATGTAGAAGAGTAAGTGCGTAAGTACAGTATATTAAGCTTTAGTATGTATTAACAATAAATCGCAGCGAATTAGATATTTGGGATTTGACTTTATTGGCAAAATTTCCTTCGACAGAAAGAAACTAATAACATCTTTAACTGCAGACCTTTATAGAAGAACACAGGAAAAATTGGGGAAGAAGGAACTCCACAATACCCTTCCCACCAAAAAAATATGTTGTCAATAATATTATATAGACCAACAAAATGGAGAAAACCGAGGAGACGTGTGAAGACATGGAACTAAAATGTGGGCGTAACGAGTCCCAAAGGAAGAGAAAGAAGATATCTGTTATTAAATTATTTTTAAATTAAAATAATTATAATTTATATATATTTTATCCGTTATAATTCAATTCCATATAACATATTTAGTAAAGTATTAAAGTTGTAGGAGCTATTCGATAACAAAACTTTATACGTACATAATATCCATTACTCGATTTTTCTAGTAATAGAGTTTTAATTATATTCCAATTCTTCATTCATTACCTTTAACCAAGTAAAAGTATACTCAGATGAAATTATTGGAAGTAAGACGTAAAACAGAATTCCACCTGTATATGATGCAATATCTGCGGAAATAGCCGTAAAGAAAAGGACAGATATTTTTTAAAGTTATACATGTTATTCTAATTTTGGTTTTTATCGTTTCTACATTATTGTCGTGTAACCAAAACGCGGCCTTTATGTAATCACTGCATTCTGAATAAAATTAAATTAAATTTCACTCACTTGTGAACACCCACTGTATTTCGAAAGTTAGGTTGCACAATAAATTACACCTTCAAGTACTGTCTTCGGAATCTCTTAATATTGTTTGTATTTGAAGGGAACGATACTTAAGTACAACAATAATTATTGTTTGATCGTCTTGAATTAATAGTTCCTACAGTTTGGGAGTAACACTCAATTAATTGCAATAATATTTTTTTATTTCATACCGGATGCTTAGGATTTTCCTCTGTTGTTGTTTAATGTCTTTTTAGATAACATTTAAATGTATCGTCTCATAGACTCTGAAACAGTTGTCACCACTCGCTGAAATGGGTACAGTGCATGGAGGATAAGGAAATGTGCTCCGTTGTGCACAAGGGATAGAGAGACAGCATACCCGCCAGCAGCTACGAATGCACGCTAGGACAGAATCTTGTCCGTGGATAAGAGCCGCTAGCCCGAGAGTGCAGTATTCTGATCACCGCTGCTCTAAAGCATAGATGTCCAATAATTGTAACTCGTACGAGATAACCCCTGGCGTAAGCAACCCGCCGCGCATATTCTTTAATATCGTTTTTTTCTGTTTTATATGGAAAGTTATTGAACTTGGAAGAGCATCCTTGACGTACAATATCTCCTGGTTCTATAAGCGTTTGGACACACATGCTCTGAACTTTCAAAGACATTACATACATTATGATATTTAGTATTATAGATATTATGTCTCTGATTACTTCTCAACTGTAAATAAATAGCTGTCTGCATGCCGTTTTCGATAGCTGATTCGATGTAGCTGCTTTATGTGGCCCTACTGCAGTAAGAGAATATGAAACTGTAACGAATTAGTTAGATTTTGTTGTCGCTCGTAGAAAATGCCTCTCTGGCTCATATATTGGTAACAACCTACTCTCCTCTTGTTTCTGAGCCCATAAATAAGAGAGATTTTTACCGTCGGTGTAAACTGTGTTCAGTTTTGGCTACCCAGAAGATTAGATGGAGGACGCATACCTT
This sequence comes from Periplaneta americana, assembly GCF_040183065.1. Classification (NCBI taxonomy): domain Eukaryota; kingdom Metazoa; phylum Arthropoda; class Insecta; order Blattodea; family Blattidae; genus Periplaneta; species Periplaneta americana. The sequence continues at coordinate 100,458,050 of NC_091130.1, forward strand.
CAGTAAATCACTGTCACCTGTGGTCCAATCTCAGCGATTTTATATACTTTATTTATGGTTACTAACAGCGCACTCAGAGATTTCACACAAGCAAACTCACAGGAAAGCAAATTGCCTGCTAAGAACGTCACGTTTAACAAATTAATAATATATTCCCTCTTTGTGTTATTCTTTTCTACTGGTCTTCGTTTCCCTTATATTTTCCTTACACACTCTCTTTCTTTTCCTTCTACTGTTCTGTCTCTCCTATTATTCCTTTCTCTTTGTACTTAAATCTCATTTTTCTTCTCACTTATTTGCCTGTGGTTTCCTGTTTCATTCTTCGTCTCTTTTAATTCGTCACTTTTATCTATTTCTAATTTTTGTACTTTTACATTAATATATCAAATATTTCATTTTATTATTTCTATGACTTTTTAATTATATTTAAACCTTTCAAAAATAAATTGTTACAATTAGTTTTTAGCTAATAATTATGCAGCAAGATTTTTAGCAATAAATTACTCAAATTAATTCCATTATGCTTCTTTTTGTAAATAATTAGTACTTACTTAAAAATGGCTTTTAAGGAACCTGCAGGTTCATTGTCGCCCTCACATAAGGCCGCCATCGGTCCCTATCCCGTGAAAGATTAATCCAGTCTCTATGATCATATCCCACCTCCCTCAAATCCATTTTAATATTACCCTCCTATCTACTTCTCAGCCTCTCCAAAGGTCTTATTCCCTCCGTTCTCCCAACTAACACTCTATAGCCTATGCATTTCTGGATTCTTCCATACGTGCTGCAAGTGGTGGCCATCTCAAACGTCTGGATTTAATGTTCCTAATTATGTCAGGTGCAGAATACAATGCGTGTAGTTCTGCATTGTGTAACTTTCTCCATTACTCTGTAACTTCATCCCTCTTAGCCCAAAATATTTTCTTAAGAACCTTATTCCCAAACACCCTTATTCTCTGTTCCTCTCTCAAGTGAGAGTCCAAGTTTCACAACCATACAGAACAACCGGTAATATAATTGTTTTATAAATTCTAACTTTCAGATTTTTTGAGAGCAGGCCTGATGACAAAAGCTTCTCAACCGAATAATAACAGGTATTTTCCTTATTTATTCTACGTTTAATTTCCTCCCGAGTGTCATTTATATTTGTTACTGTTGCTCCAAGATATTTGAATTTTTCCACCTCTTCGAAGGAAAATAATTAGTATTATATTAAAACTCCTCTGATTCAGATTCTGGCTGATACGTACATCTATTATCAGACAGTACATCTCACTTGATGATATGTGTCAGAGGAAGAACAACTGTTTGTATGCATCTTAAGTCTGACTAGCGTAATATGTAGCTAGGCGGCAATGTAGGCAATGGAGGTGGAAAGGAACTGGCTACCCTACCCCATTATCTCCTGGCCTAGTTTCCTCATAAGTGGTATCTTCTTGGTATCGCTTGAGAGGTTCAGACCTGTCTTTGGACAGATGACTAAATAAAAGCTTATTTTTGTAAATATTAGTATTATATATAATTAATAACAGAACTATAAAAGATTTCGAAGACTATATTGATAATCCATGGAAATAATTTTGAAATATATTTAGTCGAATACAATGAGAAAATTATTATTGTAAAATGAGAATTTTAGGAAGGAGTTTACATCTGCCGAAAAGAGTAATTTGCTACGTTCTTCACTTCCTTCTCTTTTTTCCGTTTCCTCTGTTGCCATAGAAACTGCAGGCAGCTGTGTTTCTGCTGCCAGTCTAGGGCTGATGGAATCCATTAACAAAATATACTATTTTTCCTCAGGGGTCCTGTTCCCTTTTAGGCTATTCTTTGAAGAAATAATTAAACTTATTGGGAAGATAAATTCTTTTTCCGCTTGGTCCGAGAGAATGGCTGAGATTTTGATTTAGCTTGGTAGAAGAACATTTCTTTCTTAGATACAACGAAAGAAAAAAACAACTAAAGATATTGGGCAATTACATCTCTTGATCAGGCCTACAATTGAGAGTTTCTGGCTCCGCGTTACAACATTAATAGATTTCGTCGTTTTCTTACGACATGTAACTCAAAGAATATTTTCTTTTATAAAGACTTCCGATTTTGAGACTGAAGATCCATTCTGACAATAATAAAAACAGATTACCGTACTTATATGAAATAAATGTTGTTTTTGATTACCTAATCGAAATGTGAGAGTTTAGATGGAAAAATCAACCACGTAACCGATATTATTTCATTAATTCTGTTTGTCTTCTAATTCCTGTTTAATTATTCCCCAGTTATCGTCATTAAAACCTTGTCATATTCTTTGAATAGACTAATAGAGGATAAAGTAAAATAACAATTTCATTTTACCTGAATAACATCTTCAAAGCAAAAAGGAACAAATTAAAAAATCGGAGTTCCGTTAGGCATATTATGCTGTCGTATTTTGGTACATCCTTTTTTGATGCAAGAAAACTTTATTATATGAAATATACACTATAGTAGAAAATTAGGATTTATAATCAGAAGTACAAAATAATTAAAAAATATAAATACTATACCTACTCTATATAAAACTCTAGTTAGGAATACCTAAGCTAGCCTATGCATCAGTAATGTGGTCACCTCAGTTCCAGTCCCATCAGATGCTAATAGAAAGGATACAGAAAAGATTTTTACGTTACTTATATTTTAAAAAACATCACGTTTCGTCTTATAAAAAGCCAATTTCATATAGGTAGGCCTAATCAGTTAATTTTTTAATTTAATTATAAAACTTTAAAATCTAGACGATTAATTTAATAGCCAAATTTTACTCTATAAGACTATTAACGGTATATTGAATAACTGTGATTTTCTTAAATTCCTTCAGCTCAATGTAAAAAGAACAGAATTACGTCATAGGCAACCTTATGTTATTCAAATTCCTAGACCTGTTTTCTTCAAGAACTCTCCATTGTTTGTTATGTGTAATACTTACAACTCTCTGTCTTTAAACTGTGGTTCTCAAGTAGATTTCAGTTTAACATTTAAAAAATGTCATACAATATTACAAAGAATTCTATTTTCTTAGATATTTAAATGATGAATTAATGTATTATAATGTTTTTTACTCTAGTTTTGAAATAATTTTGCATTATTATTATTATTATTATTATTATTATTATTATTATATTTGACACTATATTAACTGCAATATTATATTCTAGCATCTATTATGTATCTATTTTTCTTTCGTTTGTGTTTTTTGTTTTGTTCTTTATTATTATGTATTTTGTATATGTATCAATGCAATAATAATTGGAAGCTTGGTTCTGTTTGTGGTGGAGTTTAAAAAATAAATAAATATAATAATAATAATAATAATAATAATAATAATAATAATAATAATAGTAAACATGGAACATGTATTCGAGGAAACATCCTGTGATAGTCTCGACATAGAAACAATTTTTCAGTAGTCTTACAACCTTGAATCTGTGTGTCTTTTCCTTTTCAATCTTCGAAATGGTGGAGCAGGTGGACGATTTCCTGCAATCTGCCGGATTAGAGCATTTTCATGATCATCGAAAGGACTGTGTGGTCTTCCGTAGCTATTTTGGAGGATTGTGTCACCTCCGGAAATCCTAAATCAGAATTCAGTGTGGTGTTTCGCACATACTGTACGAGGATACACCTGTTATTAATCAAAGACACCGATTTAGGGATGGTTCGAATTCTCTGAATTTGGCTGTGAGAAGCAGAACTCCAAATTCAACATCCATATTGTCAGATGGGCATGATTAATGAAGTATACATGATCCGTTTATATTATACTGCTAGTGCTGATTTGTGTGACATTATGCGCTTCGATCTATGGATGCGATGTCTGCATTTTTTTATCTACTCGTATTTCCGAAATGTGACATTACCATGTTAGTTTGGTATCAAGAGTGAAGCCAATATATCTAACAGACTGAAATTCTGAAACAGGGACTCCTCCCAATGTTATTGGGCAATAGAAAATATTCTTCTTATAAGTAAAGGTGACAACTTTAGATTTCAGAAGATTCATGGTAATTTTCCATTTCTCGCAGTAACTATAAATATATTCACAGAAGTATTGAAGTTGCCTACCTACCATTTCAGTAGTGTCTGAAATTGAAATGTCATCTTCAAAGTGAGTTATTATGAGTTATCATGAACTGGAAAATCATAAATATAAATAATACATAGCAGTGGCCCCAAAGCACTACCTTGAGGAACACCAGAGGATATGCGAGGCGATTCTGATTGTGTTGTTTCATATTTAAATGAAAAAGTTCGATTGCACAAATACTAGGCCCTACTTGATAATTCTGAAATGAATGTCAGAGATCTAATTTTTAATCTTGTAGAGCAGACCATCATGCCAAATCTTGTAAAAGGTTTTTTTCTGTGTCAAGGAACAGACCCAGGCAGACTAATTTTTCTTCATAACTGTCAAGAATTATATCCAATATGCGATGAAGTAGTAGTGGGAATGAATGATGTAATAAACATTCGTTCCAATATTTTAGAAAATAAAGGAATTAAACTTATTTGCCTATTTGCCTACAGCTCTTGGGGTAACTTTTATCTTTACTAAATTTCGGAACCATTGCCACTATGGATTCATGGAATCTTTCCAAATGAAGAATTCCAGTATACAGAGTGATTCACAAGGATTTACCGTCCTTTACGGAGCTTATTTCCGACGACATTCTGAGCAAAAAATGTCATAAAAAATGGGTCCTATTCCCAATATTTACCGAGTTAAGTTTCGTTATTGGAACCCATTGCTGTGAACACGTGATCTTGGTCAGCGTGCAGTCAGCAGTCAGCGCGATCGCTACGGAAATCAAAGATAGCCGTATGCAGTTACGTAGAGCGACGAGTGCCGTTCACAAGCGTGCGGCCAAGTGTACTCAAGTGGACGGCGACATTTTTTAAAATGTGTTGTAAACTCTTCAAGACTCTAGATTAGGATGCAAAATTGAACTGAAAATAATTAAGTCGGTAGAAGTGGTGCGATTTGTAATAATTGTTGTGATAGGCCTAAGTATGTAAGAATAATGTAATTTTCTAGTTAAAAATAGAAAAAGATGTCTGTACGAAGCAACTAAGGAGTTCAAAGCACATATTAGCTTCATTATACTTGCCAATTAAAGAAATTATGCTTCTGAATGGTTCATTCTCTATTTGTATTAATCTTTTATCTTTAAACTAAAGAAAAAACGTATTTTACAAACAACTTTAAATTATGTATGACTTGAGGCTTTCCCGGCGTTTGATGTAGAATAACTCTTCTCGGGTTCTCAGCTAGCCGTCGAAAGCTTGGAAGCTAATCTCCAACTCACCTGGCTGAGAACCCGAGAAGAGTTATTCAACTTTAAATTAGTGTAACTCTAAAAATATTGAGAATAGGAACTATGTTTATATGACTTTGTTTCCTCAAATGTCTTCAGAAATAAGCTCCGTAAAGGACGGTAAATCTTCGTGAATTACCATGTAGCCTATATTTGTTTAATAGTACTAAGGTTTTTCCTTGGTAAATTTTTTAACAGAGGCTGAATTATTAGATCATACTTGGAGACTTCTTTCTATGAGATGTTTTGATTACATCCTTGAATTGAGCAGGTTTGAAGAATTCACTTGAGGGTGACAACTGAAGTCGTTGAAGGACATATACCGGAACATACTTTTTGAATTCAGTGTTAATATTTGGATTAGGCTGAAACTGAGAGTGTAATAATTGTTCAGGGAAAAATGCTCTTCTTCTGGAGTTGAGAACTATGTATTAACAGCTCTTAATGGCAGAGGTTTGTCACTCTCTTTAGTCAGCTGCTTAGTCTTTCTGCGTAAGGAATCATCGCGGGTATTCATAGTTTTTAAATAGTAAGTCCTGTAGTTAATAAATAGTAAGTAAAAAATAATTACAATTATTAATGCAATTACAAATTAACATCTTGTTTCTAAGTAACAACTATTGTGGCCTAAGAGAGACGTTAAATTAAGAATTAAGATAAGCCACTATCATGACCATCACCATTATTAATTATTCTTCATATTAATAACAAAAGGGAAGTCTAACAAAATGTTTTAAAGTACCTCTTGCAGGTGTAAAGACTTCAATTCTGTATTTTCTTACTTACAAATTTGCGTAATAAGTTTTTGCCAAGAATGTACCACCATCTTAAACGGGATATTAGTATGGATGTCATCTCGTAAGCTCTGCTTTGAGATGGATAATAATCGTAATAATGGGAAATTTATACACTTTTTAATGCGCCCCACGGGTTGATATCATCCACAAATATGAAAGGGGAGTGTTACGACTCTCAACATTTTCTTGTGCCGTAACTACTTCGCAACCATAATAAAATAGGAGCCAGCTTACAATGGAAGACGTGGAGAGGGTGCAAAAGGGCAGTACAAATTGCTGTGCTAAATATATAGCACTTTAAGAAAGCTTTATTAAACAAATCCCTACACCTTGAAAATAATATAAGGATTATTACGGAGTTGGAATACGGACTTCCTTAATAATAAGTATCAAAACTAAACGTGTGTTGAATAATTTTGAAAAATTTCACTTCACCGTTTCAAAGCTGTATATATGGTTTTTCTTATTCTATAATATTTATTTATTTAGCTAGCTAGTGAGTACAAATTAAATTTATAAAAGAAAAATATTTCTAGCCACTACCGTAAGAGGCAGGCTCGTGTACGGTGTCGTCTTAGCAAATAATGTAACATAAAATTTACAAAGACAGTTTACTAAATTCAGCAATTAACTTAATTCAAACCGATAAATAACACACAAAAGGATAAAAAAGAAGAAAGACAAAAAGAGAGAAAAACACATTTAATATAAATTGATAATCAGATTGAATCCAGTGACATTCAATAAAAGCATGAATATAGTCGACAGAAATAAAAATGTAAAAAATACACACATTTGTTAGTGTTATATATCATGAATAATTTTATAAATCTCTTTTTTAAATGGTTCAATTTTGAAATATATCAAATTTGGAAAATGGTTTGTAATTTTATTATAAAGTCTTGGGCCGAAACTAGCACCATGTTTAAGTGCTGCACTTGTATGAAATTTAGGTTCAAATAATGGGAAAGTAGACTTTTGTCTTCGAGTACGATATTCATGTCGATTAGATTTATGTTTTATTTGACTTCTGTGGTAGTAAGTTAGTAAAATATATTTATAAATTTCTTCAATATTTAATACTTTAAAATCTGTATAAATTAAATTTGTTGGGGAAACCATATTTTTTGTTAGAACATTTTTTATTAACCTTCTGTAATAAAATTAATGGATTAAGTAAAGATGATGCTACTCCATCCCAATTTATTATACTATATTGTATTAATGATTGTACTAAAGCTAAAAATAGTATTCTCAATGTCTCCTTAGTGATAAAATTTCGAAATATTATGAATTTATAAAATGTATTTCTTATATTTGTACACATAAAATCAATTTGTTTATCCCAACATAAATGCTGATCTATAATAATTCCTAAATATGTGACTTGTGTGGAAGATATTAGATGTGGGTAATTACAATAATTATTTGTTAATTCATTACATGAAATATTATGTATTATTGAGTGATAATTATTCATAATGGCAATTGCATTAATATTCTCATTATAGAAATATATTTTAGATTTATATATATATATATTTTTTTTTTTTTTCCCCTGTTACATAGTTCTAGTAAGCTTATATTAAATTAATTTTCATCATTTTACTAGCTATCTCAAATCAATTATAATTGATTGAATTAAATTAGTTCATAAATTAAGTTACTACTTTACCTTATAGGTATATCTAAATTTAAATAAATATGTAGACTGCTAGTCGTTAAAACTTAACTGAAGAATATTGTTGCAGAACCTTTTAAGTGAAGGGTAAATATTCGTAATTTAAATATGTATTGTATTGATTAAGGCTGGCTGAGTGGAAGACAAGGCCTTATGGCCTTAACTCTACCAGCGAAAATAAAACATTATTATTATTATTATTATTATTATTATTATTATTATATTATTATTAAATCTTTCATTGTTAAAGAAAATTAAATATAGATAGTGTTATTAGTATTTAAGGACAGGAGATTAGAGTCAAATCAATTTTTCACTACGTCAATTCCATTGCTAGCATTTAAATAAGTGTTATCCCAATTTTCCCCAATTAAATGTCAGTACAGTATCATCTGCAAAAGAAAATATATTACCACCATATTTCTTCACATCAATTTTCAACAAATTATTAATATATATTACAAATATGATTGGTCCTAATACTGTACCTTGTGGAATTCCAATATCGATCAATTTGTAATTGCTATTATAATTGTCAATTTTTACTTTTTGATATATATTTTCTAAATATGAACGAAAGAGCTTGAGTACAGCTCCTCTAATACCAATGCTTTCTAATTTTGAAATAAGGATATCATGACTAACTGTATCAGACGCTTTTCTCAAATCAAGAAATATTCCTAAACATTTATTTTCCATGTATAATTTTCTCATAATATTCCATGTAACAGCTAGAATAGCATCATTTGTCCCTATAGATGTACGGAATCCAAATTGAAATTTGCTCAAAATGTTGTTTTTTTTTTCTAGATAGTTTACTAGCCTTTTTTAAAACATCTTTTTATTAGTTTAGCAAGAGATGGCAATAGAGAAATAGGTTTATAATTATTTAAATCAGTCCGATCTCCTAACTTATATAAGGAAATTACAATAGCAGTTTTCAGTTTTGTGGGAAAAACACCCTGTATGAAACACAGTATTATATTATATATTACAGAGGCCCGAAAAAAAAATTTTGGTGCCTTGGTTTTTAGACCTGTTCTTAAGGTTATTTGATCCGCTGATTCAGAAAATGACATTGGCTAGACCGTATCACCTCTAGTTTCTTAGATATTTTTGAATTTATATAATATATATTATAATTCTATTTTGTCACAAAATTATTTGTAATAACGTCTAGATGGTTTTCATGGAACCGGAAAATCATTTTAATGGCTTAGTTTCTAATTGCTAATATGACAGAAATCAATTCAAATAAACATATCCTGATCTACCTTTAGCTATGAGATTTGTGCGTATTCGCATCTCTTAATAGTCCACCTTTCCATGAGTTACCACAGCTCTCAGAGTATGGATCTTATACAGTATGTCTGATATAGCACAAATGGCGACAGCGATAGTGATTTTCCAAAAGCTTCATATATGAACGCTTTGACCAGAAAGAGTTGAGTGATCTGATTACGAACTAAATCTTTCTCAGGAGTCTTCTGAATTGCTCGCCTCTAGACTAAAGAAAAAGAATCTACTTCAGCCTGGAATGAAAAGTATATTTTATCGAAGGAGAGAAAGAGATTTGCTACCATTTTTACTGAAGATAAATTATAGTACTCTACAGTGACTACGGAGGCCTTCTGAAGAAATTGGGTGTATCAGAATATACTGAAAGTGAATGGCTCCTTTTAATCGACAGTTCAAAACGTAGTTTGAAGTGTATTCTTTTAAACAGTGGCAAGAAATGCGCCTCCATTCCAATCGGTCACTCCACCACGATGAAAGAAGAGTACAACGCCTTCTCTTTAGTGTTGTAAAAGATAAATTACCACGAGCATCTGTGCAGACTTGAAGATGGTTCATTTTCTTCTTAGACAACAAAGTAGCTTACTTTCTATACCTTTGGGATAGTAGGGCAAACAATTGCATAGGATAAGAAAGGACTAGCTTCCAAGGGAAGATATTGTGGTTGGAGAACACATCGTAATAAATGCACATCCGATAGCGCGAGACAGAATTATTCTGTCACCGTTACACATAAAATATAAATAAATTAAAGGCTGTGAATAAAAACGCTTATACATAGCCATAAATTTCCTGGATTTACCACGGGAAAACTGAAGCAGAAATTTTAGATGGTCCACGATCAGACAACTCATAAATGACTCACATTTCATAGAATCAATTAATGAAATCTAATCTTGTGCCTGATCTTCATTTGTTCTTCTTGTGAAAACTTTCTTGGCAACAAGAAGGCAGACAACTATAACAAATTAGTAGAGGATTTATGCTCTTTCATTTCGACATGCTTGGATGTAAAATAAGCATTAAAGTCAATTTCCTGCACATTCACTTAAATCGTTTGCAGAAAACCTTGGTGACTTAAGCAAAGAACAAGGTGAAAGATTTCACCAGTACATAAAACCAATAGAAGGCAGATATCAGATGGCATGAACACATGATGGCAGATTATATTACTGTTGGAACATTATGTATGACTCTCCTGGCAGATCTCACTCTCGGGAGACTTACTACAAAAGGAGACTCTTCTGTGTCCAATGACTGGAATAATTGTATCATAAACTTGTGCTTTACGTTTCAAATAAGTAGATTTAGTGTATTTCACGTTTATTATAATTCTTAATGTGTTTCTTTCATGCTACAAAGAGATTAATTTAAAAAACAACCATAAAATATCTTGAATTTTGACGACCGACAGATTGAATAGAAGTATACGGAATTTATGCTGTATCTCAAGAACTAGAGTTGATAGAGAAAAACTGGTGCCATTTTTGAAATCAGCGAATCGAATATACTCAGGAACAGGTCTAACATTGGAGGCACCAAAATGTGTGTTGGCCAGTGTTATCATCATATTGTTTACTAAAAGAAAAATATTGAAATTATTGGTATGTTTCATATGCATTGTACACGGATTTTCGATAACTGAAAATTAACCAACTGGGCAATACTTTCATTGTATCTAGGTACGAAGATTTGAAAGGTAATGAATACATATGGTGATTTCCTTACGCCTACTCTATGCCATGTTAAAAAGAACTAAGAGCCTCGAAGGAAAAACAAAAATCTTTGTACTGGGAAAATGTTCCAGGACAAAAGAAGGCGATTGACCAATGAATCCCTTACACTTAACAAACAGAAGTGAAGGATAACATATTGTTACTGGTTACAGGCACCTAAAGTATCATTATAAAAATATAGGTAAGGCTGAAAATGTTATCTGTCAACTGTGTCTAGTTAGAACAGGGACAGCAGCAAAACTCTGTGATTATGAGGCCAAAGCGCTCGAAAGACTGACGCGCTGAATTTAGGAAAGGCATTTTTAACGCTTCGGTGCATAAAAAGTGAACTCCCCAGGACGATTCTATGAAATCTTGAGTCCCACATAGGAGAAAAAAAATGCTGTATGTAATATAAAAGGTCTTTAAGAACGCAGTGACAAGAAGCAACTAGAGCCTATATAACAGCGGTCATCACAACACTGCACTCTCAGGCTAGCTTCTCTTACCAACAGGTCTCTTACAGCACCAACATGCATTCGTGGCTGCTGGCGGGTACGCTTCCTCCTGCACGAGGGTGCATGTCACCATGCATTGCTTACCCGTAACCCATTTCAGCGAGTGCTGACGACCACTACTATATAATCTCTTTACATTTATATACTCTACTATTTATCCAAATTCAGATTCTCTCACACACAACTTTATGGGAGGATGAAGATGTTTGATAAATGTGTTCTATATATTATAATATCAACTGATCTACAGATATGGCAAATTGTTTTTTTTTCTCTTTTAAATGTAAAACGTTTTAAATTTCTTCAGTAAGTTCATTTTGCAGTCCTTTATATCAAATGAACTTTCGTGCAGCATAATAGTAAAGAATACATTGCAATAATTTAAAAATCATTCAACAGGTCTTAAGGGATTGCAGAAATTAAATTTATTTTTTATCACATTTTTCTGTTTAATTATTTTACGTTGTCGATGCCATTATATTCTAACGAGTCTGATGACCAAGGAATATTTAATCTGAATTTGCATATTATTTTTACACAAAATCATAGACATACTACCGAAATGGAAATAATTAAGAATTTCTACACTGTTTCTTCACTAGATTACGAAGAAATCTTAAATTCAGTAAATATGAGACTTAGGCATATCAATGTCATTCAGTGAAGCCTTTAACTGTATCGTGATTTAGTTTTGAAAGCTTAGGATAATTTTATTATGTATTATTTACTGCTTAAGGTAATCCATTCCGTCATGATGGCTCTATTTCAAAATCATGTTTATTATTATTATTATTATCATCATCATTATTATTATCATCATTATTATTATTATTATCGTTACTATTATTATTATTATTAATAATATTATTATTATTTCATGTCAAAATTTTACTCTAGTCAAATGATTAATCGGTTATCTAGCACCAGAAGTATTCTGACAATTTCATTAAAAATAAATGAAGAAATAATAATAGTGAAAGTACCTGTATGACAAATTGTATAGAAATAATTCAATATATTACTATTTACGGACGACATACTACATTATAAAATGTTATGCTTATGCAATCTTAAAGAATAGTGATCGTGAGACGAGCATTTTTGAACAGTATTAAAGAGATAGGACAGCAAATTGTATTGGCCTTAGCACTCTTTCCATGTTTTCGTTTGTAAGATGGCTTCTTTTTTATTACGGTTGCGAAATAAGTCAGGCGCAATAAAATATTGACAGTTGCAACAAACCCATGTCGCATTTGTGAACGATATCAATCCCTCGGTCTAGATTTTCGTCTTCGACGTCGTCGTAATCGTGGTGGTGGTGGTGGTGGTGGTGGTGGTGGTGGTGGTGGTGGTGGTAGTGGTGGTGAGTATAAATTATAGAATTTGATCGATTCTTATAAAATCTGCCAAATCTACAATGGCTTAATAATTTGCAGGGATCGTTTCCTAACATATATTTACTCTGTCATCTTTATTTGTGTCATAATTTCACAGTCTCTTAAAATATAAGAATTTAAAGTACCTAATTAAATTGAATAACTTTATTCTTTAAATTTTAATTGGAGGATTAACTTCAGGCTAAGTAATTCTTTTATGTGGTGGTGGTGGTGGTAGTGGTGGTGGTGGTGGTGGTGGTGGTGGTGGTGGTGGTGGTGGCGATGGTGAGTATAAATTACTAGAATTTGATCATTTCTTATAAATTCTGGCAAATTTACAATGGTTTAATATTTTGCAGTGGTCGTTTCCTGACATATCTTTTACTCTGTCATCTTTATTTCTGTCTCATAATTTCATAGTCTCTTAAAATATAAGAATTGAAAGTAATTAAATTGAATAATTTTATTCTTTAAATTTTAATAGACTAAGTAACTTTTTGTGGTGGTGGTGGTGGTGGTGGTGGTGGTGGTAGTGAGTATAAATTACTAGAATTTGATCATTTCTCATAAATTCTGGCAAATTTACAACGTTTAACATATGTCATTTCTCAATCCAATCATGAAAACAAGAATTTCTTGAATTATACCTCGGCTAAAATAATTAATAAATATATGCAAGACTCTAGAACAACTCAACGATTTAAAGAGGCAAAACACACTAAAAAACAGTTAAATCAACTTAAAGAAAAATTACAGGATAATGGAATAGTGCACGTAAAAGCTGATAAAAATGATACCATTGTACTTGTGAAAAAAGAGGATTACATAGAAAAAAACAATAATTTCTTTGAAAATAACCACATTACTGAGTTAAAAACTGATCCCACGGAAAACTTCCACAAAGAAATAAAAACAGCTATGAAAAACTCCTCTGAGCTCTCATACAATCTAATATGTCGAACAAATACCTGCAAATCAACCCAAAAGCACCTGTTGTAAAAGCATTACCCAAAACTCACAAGAATCCATTGGCAATCAGACCGATAGTAAATAGCCGCAACGCACCCAATCGTAAACTAAATAAATTTCTACACAATTTGTTAAAACAGCATATCCCATTGGAAAACACTTATAATATAAAGAATACAGCACAATTAGCAAATAATAGGAAAATTAAAACCATCACAGAACACAAAAATGTTTTCCCTTGATATTCCAATTTGTACACTAATATCCCGGTTACTGAAACTTTGAATATAATAAGAACAATGCTTACTGATATCCAATTGGATCCGAAATTAATAGATCAACTAATATCATTACTTAATATCTCTCTGAAACAAAATTATTTCACATTTAATAATAAAATACATCAACAACCCCAGGGAGTGGCTTTTTAGCCGAAATTTTCCTGCAACACTTAGAAAAAGAGTACATACTAGACCTTCTTGAAAAATATAAGATCTCCACGTATCGTAGATACACACTTCTTCTTTATGAGGACAATCATTGTAGCGCAGACAATATTACCAGCTCATTTAATAAATTGCACCCTGCCATAAAATTCACTTCCGAGGCAGCCATTAATGGATCTATAAATATTTTGGACCTACAAATTTTCATACAAAATTCTTGTTTCAATTTTAACATATACAGAAAACCAACTTCCACTAACCATTCTATTCATAATTTCTCAAACCACCCAGAAACGCATAAAATTAGTAAATATCGTTTTCTTATCGATAGACTTTTGACAAACCCTTTAAATAAACACGATTATGATCAAGAATATCACTACATAATTACTAGAATTTGATCACTTCTTATAAATTCTGGCAAATTTACAATGGCTTAATATTTTGCGGGGATCGTTTCCTGACATATCTTTTACTCTGTCATCTTTATTTCTGTGTCATAATTTCATAGTCTCTTAAAATATAAGAATTTAAAGTAATTAAATTGAATAACTTTATTTAAATTTTAATTGGAGGATTAACTTCAGGCTAAGTAATTTTTTTAATTCCCGTTCAATATAACATGCAAACAATATGTATATTAATTTCGAACGGAGAGAAAAGAAAGGTACAATATTGTTAGGTAACACGTCAAGGAAGCAAGGTAGGAATGGTTACGTAGACCAGTATTCCTATGTTTCCAGACCAGTAATATGATTTGTGAGGACTGTAATCCGGGTGTAGCTATCAGAGGCACTTTGAAGAGCATTAAGTTACCAGTAATGTTACACGTTATATCGGCTGTTATTGTTGATCCCGTAATGTTTATAAAAGTGCATCGCCGCTAGGATGTCATCATTTTAATAACTTACTCTAATGATGTACTTACATTAATTACGTATTATAAATAATCAAATGATATTCACCATTACATCACAATCGAAGTGTTCACTCTCTGCTATTAAACATTCGTCATTCCTATTAAAAGACGATGGAACTTGTATTCCGGGATAATTAGGACGAACTTTCCTACTGCAGGGTTTGTAAGATCTATTTTTCACGTAACTGTCGTAAATGCATAGCTACTCTTTGTTTAAAATCATATCGTACTACCATTACATTTGCACAATATTCCACAAAGAGCGACTTACAGATCAATAAGCCTGAGAAATTAGTAGCAACTCAACTTCGTAAGAAACCGGTCATTAGTTAGCACGACTCACGGTAGCTGACCTTCAGGAAGGCCGTGAACACAATTCAATCAGTTTTGGCTTTTTCTAATCAATCTAACCGACGGACGATCGATATTAACAAAGCTGTAATAGTTCATAAAGTTAGAAGAAATATGTAACTTGTGTCATCTATTTATATCATTCCGTTGTTTATGTAAAACTGTAAGAAATCTATTGCAGCAATGACGATGAGAAATGTCTCAATCGATCTGTTATTAATTCAATAAAGTTCAATCAATACTAAAATCTTCGTTTCTTCTTACATGGTTCAAAACTTAAAAATAGAAAGGTCCCCCATATTGCCCTGACTGGCAGGACCTACTCCCAGTCGAGTACCTTATAAGACCCAGAGCCCGGGGTATCAAGCTTTTCCTGTAATTAGAATCGAAGATCCATACTAAACCTACACTTCACCTCAGAATTTTTTACCTATTAAATATGATAGATGAGACAAGGGGGAGGTGGAGATTTTCGTTGTAATGAAAGTGGAAATAGGAATACCAACACAAAGACACTCTAGTATGCAACGCCTGTTTTATGCGCCATAAATTGCATCACGACCTGAATGGGGATCGAACTCGTGCCGCCTGGATGGAAAACTGGCGCGCTGGTGCCGACTACAGATAATGTGCTGTTGTCTTGTCACTTTTAGTTCTATTTATCGCAGTTCGCAGAAATTGTATATGCAATTATATTAAAAAATAAATTCCCACAATACTTTCCAATCTCGTGATATTTCACCTTTTTTCCTTTGCCACTATAATTGTAAGCAATAATATATTAGGTCCGCACTTTTCAAATGCAAATCATGCAATGCAACACTGTGATAGTAGTATGATATAACTGTTCGCTCTATGTTCTAAATGTATCGTGAATGGGTAACTTCATTCTTAGGAACTTAATCCGGCGGCGCTCGCACATATATTCCTAGCATAAATGCTCGCTCCGGGTCTGTCGGACCCAATATAGATGTTAAAAGAGATGATAAACTTAAAGTTATTATACAGTCTTTTCTGTTTTGTTTTTTTGGTAAATAGTAACGTAGAACGTGGAATTATTTGCTCTTGGTCTCAGAGATCCAGCGCGAGATCTGCCGGGTTAAGGGCAGAATACTAAAATATCTCCATACGAATCCGTCTGTGACTACCTGGAATAGACGGAGTGACATTATTATGTAGACTGCAATACTCAGAACGCAATATCTTGTAATTGATTAACTAGCGGACTTACTCGTGTTAATTATGTAAGTCTGTGCGGCTTACAGCTGTTTCGGTGATTCATCACACCATCCTCAGAGCCTACTAGATCTCGGCGTCATCTCGAACTTCTCTGCCTGTTATGTGGGTGCGTTTGATTGTTGAAAGGTGTTGAAAAGTGGAGTCAAATAGTGTGTGTGTACTAAAATTGATCTTACATAATTAACACGAGTAAGTCCGCTAGTTAATCAATTACTTATATTGAAGTGTTAAAAGTAGTGTACGCAAGATTCAAAATGGATTATCAAGGCAATATCTTGACTTCAGTCATAATGCATCCTTGTTCATAAACCCACTTTTTTAGTTATACGTTGTTTTCGAACATTATATTTTTCCACACATATATTTGTGTCTAGATGAACTTCTCTCCACACGACTATTTTATAATTCGATTTATTTCAAGCCATGCATATACAGAGCTTTCAATTATTTAAGATGAATACGATTTCTTATTTTTAGTAATAGAGGATTTTACGGAATACTATAATATTATTTTTTAAACTGATACAGATGTGGACAAATTATTAGACTAAGTTAATTATATGTGTAACGAAGCTATATTTATCAGTAGAAATAATGAACAGAAATGTATTTTGCACAGAAGTAATGAAAATAAAATTGAGTCTTGAGGTTACTAATATTTTGTGAACATTCCCTTATTCTTTATTAACACGTTGACTTTGTTAGGGATGCTGGAAACCAAAGTTTGACACATTCTTTGAATATCAGCATCATTTAGTCAGATATCTGATAGTGCTTAAATGAGTCCATGTTTTGTTGTAAGCCTCTTTTTGTTCACTTTCTTCTTCACCATAGATCACAGATCTTCTTGCAGGCCATGGGAGAATATCTTCTGCAGTATATAATTAAAACCAGTAGTACCAACATAGCCAGAAAAAATATACTTAACCATTGGAAAAATATACCAGAAAATGTAAACAATCATATTTACAACAATAGAGACTCTGTGAATTATACTGATAGTTAATATGACGAATTAAATGTTAACATGTATTTATATTATATCTCAAGTAAATAGAAAACTTTAACCCTAATATACTCATGTAAAATAGGGTTTTTATGTGGAAAAAAAAAAATATATATATATATGACGAATTATATTATGTTTCCAAGAAAACGTTTTTGTCTAATAATTTGTCCACGTCTGTTACAATTAAACCGAGCGGGCTAGCGGCGTGATAGAGGGCTGGCCTCGCATTCGGGAGGTCCGGGGTTCGATCCCAGGGGGCGGCAATCCTGAGGTTTTTCATGATTTCCTCAGCTATTTCCAGGCGAATGCCGGGATTGTACCTCTTGAAAGTCAGGCCATGGACGGCGATCCTTTCATATGTGTGAGTGAACGATGTGTAATGTCTTAAATGTTTGTGTTGTATCGGAGGTGGCCCTGGCATTGAGCTGATCCCTCATCTTGGGAGGCCCTCCATATCCTTGTGTGGTCAAAAAATATGTAACTTATGTGATTCATAGATTAATTCCTCTCCCGACAGGTCGCGGCCCTGTAAGGCCCGTGTGGCGTGGGTCGTGTAAATGCACCTAAAAGGGAGAGGTTAAACTAAGAGGAAGAAGAAGAAGAAGAAGAAAAAGTTACAATTAAATCCTTCAGTACCTAACCGTAATGAAGTAGGACAACTTCAATTCATTTATTGTAAGCACTGTTTGATCTAAGATACAATTTTCGGAAGTAAATCACAATTAAAAAATAAAAACAGGACACTTTAACTTAAAGCGGCATACGACACAGTTAAGCTAAGCTTCAAAGTTTAGCGTCACTTAACTTGAGATTTAATAACTTGACTCACTTGTCTGTAGTAGAATACTAAGAGAATTGTGTGAAGAGTGGGACCATCAATTTCGAGAGACAAAGTTCGCTTACTAAGAACAACACATTTTTAAAAATTCGAATTTCACAATTAATTATTAATTAATAATTATTGGTAGTTGATATTCTTTTCTGAAAGTTGTCCTCAATACGTAGCGAGTGTTTGGACAAACAGACAAGAAATGTAATAAAAAAAATATGGTTTATGTAACGACGCTTGCAACTGCCGAGGTTATATCAGCATCGCCGGTGTCCCGGAATTTTGTCCCGCAGGAGTTATTTTATATGCCACTAAATCTAGTGACATGAGCCTGTCGCATTTAAGCACACTTAAATGCCATCGACCTGGGCCGTGATCGAACCCGCAACCTCGGTCACAGAACAGAAGGCCAGCGCTAGCTATAACAACTGCACCCAGGGCGACGTTATGTAATACATATTTTAAATATTTAACAATTTTGAACGTATATGTAAATGTATTCACCCCTCATCAATGCCATATCACACTGCAAATAAAATATCCTTAATAAGACAGTTGTTCGGAAAGTTTCTTCGATTCGAACATGCAATTCTTTATTGGGCCATACCTAGATTTATGAAACTGTGTTCTGAGATAATATTTAGTTTAATATGTTTATTTTGTCGCTATATGAAGTAAAAGGAAACTTACTTCATGCAGCTGAAAACTGATTGAGATTTTCGTCAAAATACCAGTTTGCAGCATTACTGACATCGGAAACTTAATTTCGGACACGCCGTCTGCCCGTATGCAGCATTTCTCTTTACTATTGGATGGATTTTGTTTATACTCTGTAAGTACAGTTTATGAGTCAGTTTATCCCGGAATGACATGCATGGGGCACAGGTGAAATAATATTAATTTAGAAGAAGTTATAGATTTTTATTTAAATTAAAGTAGGAAATCGCAATTAACTCACACTTAACCGAAACTATTAAATGGAATGATCAACCCCTCATCTCTCCAACCACATGTGTTTAGGAGATATCATTGGTCTACATATCAATTTATCTGCACTTCCATGTTGCGAATGTCCAGAGTTCAAACATCCTCCTAGCTAAGCAGTTTATAAAGAGCACTTGTACTGTAGGTAATAATAGAACCATTTTATGAAAATCCACTTGTTATAATATAATTATATGAGTGTATGTTCTGAAGCGAGGTTTATATAATTCGAATTTACGCCACATTTATATACTGACTTATTAAATAGAAGAAAAAATGGCAATGATTGTAACATACATGCAACTACATTATAAACATTTATGAAAAATTAACTGCATATAATACTGGGTTTATCATTTCGCTGCAGCTTTTGCACAAGTTGGATTTTGTATGCTCTAAGTCGTAATCTTTTATGGGCAATGTTGTGAAAAGTGGACTTCGGAATACCCAGCTCTGAACTGACCCGTCGAATTGATTTCCTTGGGCTGTGCTGAAATGCTTGCTTCATCTTTAGCTGCGGACACTGATTTTTTGCCGCTTCCCTTCTTCCTTAACACAGAGCCTGTTTCCAACAGCTGATTATACCATTTCGCAATGGTATGACGCTCTGGAGCATTTGCACCATATTCCTGCCTAAATCGTCTTTGCACGCAATTGGGAACTTCAATTCGGCTAACCAATAACAACATTTCACTTTATAGTGTACTGTGAATTCCGCCATTTTAACTCTGTGTTTTGTCATACCTCACGCATGCGCACTAGAGTCATAGTTTTCATTGTTACCAAACTTGGAGAGTTTCTACAGAAGACAATATGAGAAACATATTTCTAAATTCACTCAGTGACGAGATATATTTCTTTGTGGTAGTGATTCTACGGAACACAGAGCATACTATGTAACAAATAAATTAAGGCAAATATTTTCTTTATTTAATATTTTTGTTAATATCCGCTCCTTATTCCATTCATTGTTTCCTTCTTCCTTGCTTACTGCTTTGAATTCATAATATAATGCTTTATAATAATTTTATTATTCAAAATCAAAAGAAGTCTATAACTGAATTTTATACTTTTAAAACAAAATTATTTTATTTTTATGAAACTTCAGTAGCTTATTGCTGATCTAATGCGCGGATAGCATATCTGACCACGAAACCAAGGTGCTAGGTTTCAAATTCTGGTTAGGACCAGTTACTTAGTTGTTTCTTTTTCCGGTTTTTTCCTCAACCAATTCAAGCAGAATTGCTGGGTAACTTTCGGAGTTGGAGGTCGCGCGCGCGCACACACACACACAC
The DNA here is from genome assembly GCF_040183065.1 of Periplaneta americana. Taxonomy (NCBI): domain Eukaryota; kingdom Metazoa; phylum Arthropoda; class Insecta; order Blattodea; family Blattidae; genus Periplaneta; species Periplaneta americana. Next base: position 100,478,822 of record NC_091130.1, read on the forward strand.
ACACCCCATCATTATCATCATCATCATGACCAGACCTACACAAACGGCGCTCATTGAGCTCGGCCGCATCTTCTGAGCGGGAGAGCAGTCTACAGCTCGCCGGAAAGGTACAGTACGTCGGAATGACGCAGGCCTGCTATAGGTAAAGGATAGTTCACACAGCTATCTGGTATAGTGTGTATTATCAGTAGCTATTTCAATTCGCCTAACTACGGCTACATAATGGAGGAAACTAAAAGACGAAAAATTGATCAGACAATTTTTTTTTAATATTGCATGGGATAATGCTTATTTTTTCACAGCAGCTGGAGTCAATACTTATCTGCCACTAGAGTTTGAAAGAAAGAAGAAAACATAATATAATGTGTCATTACTAGTCCACACATAGAGATATGATAGTTTTGTTGGTGAAGATCGCAGTAAAAAGGTTCAGTAGTTGAAAGTTGCATTATTACATGAGATAAGGTAGGTTATAATTTATTTATTTTCAACAATTTAAATATCTCTCTTCAAGGAAAAGGCAAGCTCATTGTTGATATGTTGAATAAATTACGGGATTTCAGTCGTAAACTTACATTTTTCGTAAGTCAGTTTCGGGAAGGTAATATAGCTCACTTTCCAACGACAGAAACTGCTCGTGATGAACCCATGTTAAACGATTATGTGCAAATATTAATTGAAATTCCAAATGAATTTCATTCTAGGTTCCAAGATCTTGTATTAATTGGAAAGGAGTTTAAAGTTATAATACCCTAAATTCCTTCAACACCAGTTGAAACAGTGTCATACGATTTACAGCTTGAAGTTATTGATCTTCAATGTGGCCTAAGGCTAAAGACCGTTTAAAGAATAATAATAGTCTGGTTGAGTTTTACAAGACTAAACCTCAGCAATAATATCCACGACTACACAGGCTGGCTGTGAAAGTGATTGTTATGTTTGGCTCAACATTTATATTTGTGAGCAACTGTTTTCTATTATCAACTTTAATAAAGGCAGGTATCGAACATCCGTAACTGATGTTTCATTACGATCAGTACTGTTCCTTTCAGCTGCCAACAGCATAAAACCCCAATTTGATGTATTGATAAATAAAAATATAACAAAATGATATTGTAGGATATATATAAGTAACTATAGTCTTTCTATTATTTCTATAGAATAAATATTTCTTTACTAATTAATAATAGTCCAAGATAGGTATGTAAACATTGAACGGGAATTCATTTCATGAACACTCGTATTAGTACTTTTGTGTACATTTTTTACGAGATCACCTCTTTTTCTAGTCCAGAGCGCAGCCAATATCTGAATTGCGCTCTCGAGCTGTGAGCCGACTCGGAGAGCGCAAACTTTGTGCAAGCCTGATCTGTACCATAGCCCAGGTTAAGTTCACGGTATGGCTTGTTCTACTTGTAGGCCTACAAGAGCGCGGCCGTTGGTCTACAAGTACCATTCACAAAACAGGAGTAGTAAGCCCCAGGCTACAGTGTAAGCCTTCGGGTCTCGTTTTTTGTAGTAGGTTATTTTACGACGCTTTATCAACATCTTAGGTTTAGCGTCTGAATGAGATGAAAAGGATAATGCCTGTGAAATGAGTCAGGGTCCAGCACCGAAAGTTACCCAGCATTTTCTATATTGGGTTGAGGGAAAACCCCGGAAAAACCTCAACCAGGTAACTTGCCCCGACCGGGAATCGAACCCGGGCCACCTGGTTTCGTGGCCAGACGCGCTAACCCCTTCTTCGTAAAAGGGACACAGAGAGAGAGAGAGAGAGAGAGAGAGAGAGAGAGCTCATTGCTAGAATAAAAGTAATTGAAGAATTTGTTAACTCACTCTGATTATAATATTAAAAAGCGCTATGTTTTTATGCATAACAAATAATTAATGTCTTTAATAAATTCTTTATTTTAAAAGGCTCCACATTTTTCCTCAGTATAAATTAAACATAACTTTAAGTGAATCAAGTTTAATCATTTACGGCCGTATTCATAGACATTTTTAGCGAGGGCTTTCGGTGGATTATCAGCGTTTTTCGTATTCATAAACCAGTGTTAGCGATAGGATATGATTTGAATTCTGTACTAGTAACCAGTGGATAGCCGAGGCTAGCTTAGTACGCTCGTAGCGCGTGCTGCGAAATGTCTATGAATACCACCCTAAGTGTGGAAGTCGAAAAGATAGGTTAGTGGCTGTAAGCAACTATGCACCGTTGTCATCGTTCCGAAATGTAAGTCGAATCCGTTAGTTGGTGTATTGTGAAAGGTCAATGTAGTTATGGCACTTTAACTTATCAAGACTTTGTTTTGAAGTGGCTAAAATGCATAGAACTCAAAACCCTAAAAATGGGTTGGATGATAGGTGATGGTTAATTGAATATAATAACGAATCTGTAAGTTTACTGCACTTAAAGGAGAAAGGTTAAGCGATACTCTTTCGCGACATAAAAATTTCGTGCAAAAGAGAAGTGATGAAGGAATTAACTATTAGCTAAAAGAATTAAATTTTTCCGTTACGGGTATATAGCTATGTTATGTGGTTCATAATCCCTCTTTGATAGCCTTAAGGAAACTCCGAAATTGCATCAACACAAGAAGTCTTCAGTTATCGTATCCAGCCGTATGCAAGAGAGTTATGAAATCTCGATCTAGCCATGTAAACATTTCTCACTGCAATTCGTGAAAGCACGGACGTGTCGAATACCTGTCAGCAAGGATAATATTTATGGTATCACTTTAAGGGAAACATTTCTTACATTGCTTCCTTTCTATTGACATATAAAAGTTGAATATTTTTCCAACGTCTTTTTAAATTTGTGACAGATATTGACTTATTCTTAAAACTTGCTTCAATAATAACCGACTGAATGTTATCGGTGGATGGTAGAAATGTCCATTTCTTGCCAGCCTGCAAAACATGACGCGTATCATTCGGAAAATTCCCATAGATTTTTAATCTGAAAGTTATACTTTCCAACTGTCAAAATTACCTACTTTGAAATCATTTTTACAAATTGTCAATGGCAGAAAGTGTGACTTTCTTTTCATTATTCATTTTGAAAACTTACAATTGAAATGAAATTAGATTTACTTATTTTCCTGATTTAGGTGTTCCAATAGAAGTTACTTTTTCGAGAGGATATTGTCCTAAACTTTTAAGCCAAGAATTTCAACTTCTAATCTTGGTGGAGAAAAATAAATATTGATCACTTCGTAGTTTTACCATCAATATGAGTTCATATTCTCTTATCTTTGTAAAGCGTTGTTTTTATCTAGCCTATAAGAGTTATGAAACATAAAGCGTCTCTAGGAGACGTATTAAAATTATCTCTTTGCTTACTTTATTTTCCTGGTAAAAAATTAAAAACTACTTTACATTGTTCTCTGAACTCATAATTTTTCATCTACAAATACATTTTTAATGCATAAAGTGGTTCAATATCACATGAGGTTACTAGACAAAATTTTAGTTGGCCTATTCAAATTGTGACAAGGTAAGATCCAAATCTAGTCTTTCAGGTAAAGCTCCCTGTAAAGCAGATTTGAATAATTTCAAGGGAAAAATTTTTCCGGGGCCTGGTATCGATCCCGAGACCTCTGGTTGAACGTACCAGCGCTCTCCCAACTCAGCTACCCGGGAACTCCACCCGACACCGTCTCAACTTTTCCCTTTATATCCACACAACTCGCGTGGGCTGACGAAACGCCAGAGGCCCACATCGAGTGCACACAATCTGTGTGACTTGGAATTGTGGTTTTCTGTTAACGTACACAGTGACGTATATATTATGCAAATCTAGTCTTTCAGGTAAAGCTCCCTGTAAAGCAGATTTGAATAATATCAAGGGAAAAATTGTTACGGGGCCGTGTAGAATTATTCAGGTAAGATCCAGTTTCAAGCAAGCCAATACACACAGCACAGTGCTGAAACCAGGTTTCTTTAAAAGCACAGCCTCACCACGAAATGGTCCTTGTGGTGGTGAAAAATTAGCTTTGTTAGGGATTATTTTACTTTCAATATTTTTTCAGGAGAAATCACGGACGGACGCACTCACACAAACTCTACACAAAATACAGAAATATCATACACAAGCCAAATGAAAATAAGCGAAACAAAGAAAAGGTAAGTAGGGTCTTAGACTCAGTTAGGTAGGGATGTTCGGGAATTCTTTTTGTGGAGTAGCTCATTGGAACAAAAGCAGAGAGTGGTCTTTTCGATTTTTCTACAGCTAGCCTTCATACAGGCCTACGCAAGGAAATGCCAGCAATCGAGTACACAGTAGAGCCTCAATTATCAGTGATAATGAAGGGAGTGGGATGAACGGTTAATCGAAAAAATCGGATAATCCGTACCATAAGAGATTTTCGTAAATTTAGTGAATAACACAGACACTTTCGTCATTTCCTCCGTGGTCTTGTTGTATTTAACAAGCTAGGTAGTGGATCAGAAGTCCACTAATTGAAGTCTGGTTGTCAACGACTTATTTTTAAGGAAAAGGAAACTCCTTGTAATGGCTGTCTGTGGAAAAGTAGAAATAGTGGAGGTCTCGTGTTGTAGATTTACATACGTACTTTATACTTCAATCTCGTATTCTGATGCGAAATGAGGTACAGTTTCTCTTTCCCCAAACCACTCAATTATTTAGGCCTACACTTTTTCTTTCGTTATTTAGCACAAGATTTGTTCTGACACCCGTAGAAGACTTTTCATATAGAAGTTACACAGTACGACAACTCGAACAGTAGACCATACTGCATAAGGATAAAAGCTTGTAATGACACACTTTAAAAAATAACGTGCTAATACAATGTACAGTGCGTCATACATTTGTGCAGAAAAAAAAACGAGAGAAAGATAGACGAATAATCAAACAATCGTTTAATAAGGTGACGGATAATCGAGATTCTACTGTATATTATATTATATAACAGAATGATTACAGCAATGTAAACGGGACGACAAGGAACAGAATGCCTAAGATTAATATATATATATATATATATATATATATATATATATATATATATATATATATGCTATTGGAGCTAAATGACAACTGTGAGCACTATGGAATGAAGGTAAATGCCAGCAAGTCTAACGCCATGGTTATAGGAAGAAAAGTAAAGAAGATAAACATGCGAATTATAAATGAGGCAGTAGAGCAAGTGGACAGCTTTAAATACTTGGAGTGTACTATAAGCAGTTATATATATATATATATATATATATATATATATATATATATATATATATATTTGAGATAAGGAACCCTGGTCCGGAACCTTTGGAACAGTCGTGGAAAGATGGTATGGGGCGGATGTCTCCTACGTGGGTACTTGCCGAATACAATCTGTGAGCTTGTCTACTGTTCCCATTGGCTCATCCGTATTCGAAAATCAGGTGTGCATATTCCGCTCTCGTGTACTCCTCCATTTCACTAGGATGATCGACTTTACACTGCAACTTGTACACATTCACTGCTGTCTACAGATGTGCGTATCAGGACCGACTATGTCAGTTACACATTACGCTATCTGCATTGTTTTAGTGTAGTTTCCTGTCCCCACAACTCAGAAAGCGCACTGAATAGAATACTGTAAGTAGACAACGTAAACAACGTCAGATGAATACAGTATATATAAGATGTACAGATAAATACACATAAATAAGGTGTACAGAGGAATAATTAACTAATTTTGCTTGTAACTTTCGACTCGGTCTTTTCCGGACCAGGGTTCCTTATCTCAAATTGATACATGTGCCCTTCCCCATCATCCCTGAGAGTTTGTAACACTAGCCCGGAACCATTCAGAGGATTTACTGACACGAGCTTATTTCCGAAGACATTCTGAGCCAAAAATGTCATATATACATAGGTCCTATTCTCAATACTTCCAAAGTTACACTAATTTTGAAGTTATATATATATATATATATATATATATATAATACCATCATTTTTAGTTTTAAGGGTAAAAAATTTACAGATAAAGAATGAACTGTTCAGGAGTGTCATTTATTTAATTAGCTCGTATTATGAAATTAATAATGCGTTATGAATTCCATAGTTGCATCGTACAGATTTTTTTTAACTACAAAATTTAATTTTTCTTAAGAATGTATCACAACAAATGTCACAAGTCATGCCACTCTTACAAATTATTTAGTACTGTATATTATGATTCATAATTAAACTGTAAAGAATCAAGTTCCTGACGTCGTATGATTTGTAACACTTGTGGTCGTAAGTGCGTAAGAATGATGTAATTTTATTTGAAAATTTAAAACAAAATCTGTGTAAAGCAATTAAAAATATATTTTTATCTTCAGAACACTAGTCAATTAAAGAAATGCTAATTCTGTATAGTTCATTCTCTGTTTTTAATATTCTTTTACCCCTAAAACTAAAGAAATAAGGTATTTTATTAACAACTTCAAAGTAGTGTAACTCAGAAAATATTGAGAATAGGACATATACTTATAAGACATTTTTTTCTCAGAATGTCTACGGAAACAAGCTCTGCAAGTGGCGGTAAATTCTCGTGAATCACCCTGTATTTCGAAACGGTGGAACATCATACAAATAGATGAATGGGTAATCCAGACTTAGGGAGGACTGAGATACTTTTATACGTAGCCATGCATTTGTTTGGCGCCGCTCGCGGAAGCAGAATGGAGGCAGCATTGCTGTACATAGCGCAACAGTCCACCCACACATTCGGCCGGCTGCACGATCGGCATAACAGAACAAATGAGAGATCCGTTCCAAACCGTATTAAGTCCACTTATGTAATTTTTCAGGAGAGAAGAAAAACTGTTTATATGCCAACTAAGAGAGGTAAAATAAAATATTAACATTATTAATTACTGGAAGAACTTAATTTATCAGAATCAATTATATTTGAAATGATGTTTACATCAGATTGTACTGAAATTCAGAAAATACAATATTATAGACATAATATGGTTTGACGTGAACATAAAAAAGAAAAATAAATTCTTCCTCAATATTTTTAAAAATTCAATCAAAGTAATTGTGTAAGTAATAGTTAACACTCCTTGATTTACTCCTATGTAATATTGAATCACAAAGGTAATGTTCATTAATGCTAACGATCTTGATCAGCTTTCTTTTTTGTTGAGAAAACTCTTTCCTTGACCCTTTGTATATCATGTTCAGGAATTGGACCTTTCCTAAGCTAGCATGGTGGTTCGAGCAGTGTTAAATCAGGATCCTTTTCAATGTTTCTGCAGATTGGAACATGAATACCCTATTGTATATTACATGATCATTGTAGAAAATAAGTCTCCTAAACATCTATTAATTATATTATTGGAAAATATAGTAAAAATACTATACAGAAGTACACTTTGTTGCCGTGCTGTTTTCTTCTTCACTCTTTTCCTGCTTCCTCTTCTATTTCTCACCTATAGGCACTTCTCCCTCCATTTCCATAGATATAATATGCACAACTGGACTGTAGCGGTTCTGAACTGATACAAAGGTCGACAATAAGTCAATACTGTAAATTGGCGTTAGTTTTTCTCAGTGCAGGAAATCTGACACGCAACCTTACAATGAAAAAATATTAATTGATTTTGGACAGAATACGGTTTGGTGCGGACAAAGACGTGGACATAACACGGTTTGCCAGTTTCATGCATCCTTTTCAAGGGAATTTAATACAATTAGACCCAAACAGACGTCCTAGCATGATAGAGCATGTTCAGAACTATACAAAATCATATAAGACTCAATTTCGCCCGTGGATGGACTTAATACAGTTTGTAACGGATCTCCTCAAATATGTATACACATTTTGTTCTATAAAGAACACGGGAGATATATCATAATATTAACGGATAAAAGAATAGTGCTCAATTAATAGAAAATATTTTTTAAATTAACAACGGTGAATAGGCTACGTCTAAAACTGTTTAACTTTTCAAAGTATATGTTGAAAATATTCATCATTTTCTGCTAGGAAGGTTTTCCTAGCATTTTAACAGAGTCTGAATTAATCGTTGCAATTGTGCTTGTGAAATTTTGGCTATTTCTACACCTTCAAGTTCACCTAATGTTCGCACTTCACTTGTAGACTCCATCTTTTAAACAAAGTCTCAAATAAAAATCGCATAGCGTTAGATCGATCTCGAACAAAATCAAACCATATTACTCTAATGACGTCAGCAATCGCACGCAATGAAGCCCGAGCTCTAAGAGTTACAGTCTCGTTTTCCTTGAACATTATGCATTAGTTTTTTCCAGTTAATTTAGAACAATCTGTTCCAAAATCAATGCGATGTATAAGTCATCATTAACTGATTGATGCAAAAAAATAAGGCCCACTATTCGTGTGTTAATTATCGCATACTATACGCTGAACTTAGAACAGCCCTGGGCATTAAGGCTGATTCACAATAAACCGTGAACGGAAACGACAACGAGAACGAGGATGGAAATATTGTTAAAATAAATGTATTAAAATGTAAGCATTCACAATTAACGAGAAGCTTTCCGGAGCCCGGGAACGGGAACGTGAAAATGAATTGTGAACGCTCACATTTAAATACATTTTAACAATATTTCCATTCTCGTTCTCGTTTCTGTTTCCGGTTTACTGTGAACCACCCTTATGGTGGAAAGTGAAAGGGACGGAGAAACTCCCGCCCATATTCTTTTTGCTTACACCGCCTTATCAACAAACGCGCAGTAAAGGCTGGTTCACAATAAACCGGGAACGGAAACGACAATGAGAACGAGAACGGAAATAATGTTAAAATAAATGTATTTAAATATGAGCATTCACAATAGTTAATTGTGAATTCTCACATTTAAATATATTTATTTTAACATTATTTCTGATCTCGTTTTCATTGTCGTTTCAGTTTCCGGTTTATTGTGAATCAGCCTTAAGGTTCTGTGCATCAGCAGTGGATTTTAGTCGACCAGCGCCAGAGTCAAATATTCGTAAAAGCTATGATGTCCGCCTGAAACAATCTGTCACTGACCTTTCTGTGTGCTCGTACTTCACCAAAAAAAATTAGTCTCAGCCAGAGAAGGTGGGGTAGGGAGTTAAGTGGTGGTCTGGAGTGACTCAATCGAGTTATTTACCCCAGGTCCGACTTAGAGCATGTAATTGACTTTCATGTATGATTCTTGGATTTTCATTGGAAGTTTTCTCATTATCATTTTTACGATGGCCACTTCAAAGTCAATACATTAAGTATAAAAATGTTACTGTTTATTTTAAAACTTTGCTGTTTTTCATATTTGCCACGGATGCATTTTTTATTTAAATAGGCCAATTACGCATTAGGATACAGCAGCTATATTGCATGTCTCTAAGAAGTAATGTTCTCATATTAAGTTGGTGGTGTACGGAAATGAGACAGTGGGTAACATCGACAACAGATTGCAGAAAGTTTAGAGGGAACATTCTGTCGCGCGCAGTACAATAAATCATTGGACACAAGAAACATGGTATGATAAAATATCAGCGGTTATAGTGATCTGACCTATTATCAGACAGTACATCTCACTTGACGTTTTGTATCAGAGGAAGAATAATTGTTTATATGCATCTGAAGTCTGACTAGTGTAATATGTAGCTAATCACCGATGTATGCAATGGAGGAGAAAAGGAACTAATCACCATACTTCATTACATTCTGGCTTAGTTGCCTCATAAGTGATCTTATTTATGTAACTTATGAGGTTGAGACCTCTCTTTGGACAGGTGATTAACAACAACATAATTATCTAATGATATTCACATTGATATATCACTTAATGCGTCAATTTAATAGTTAGAATTCAATTATGATAGTTTTCTTAAAAAAATAAATTATAACAGGTTTACCATCGAAGTAAAAACTGTTACCCGTTTCTTAATAATTATGCGGCGCGATATTTTGCGGATTTTGGTTATATTTCACATTTGAGCAATGTGCTGCGGAAAGGTTTTATGAATTACCTGACGTTTGAGCTGACAAATACCCTATGACAGATTGCAACCGGTTAGTGCAGTTATTCAAAGTCCTGCGTTACTGACCGAGCATGACCAGATGTTAGGGGTGGATAACTTGCATTAAATAATCCAATTACAATGTGTTACAATACTACGCATAAAAATTGTTAATTATATATTATAAAGAATTTAGAGATATGAATAAATGTGATTTTAGTGACAGTTTCGGTGAATATATGGTTCTTAAACTTACGGCTTTATTTGAAAATTAGAGTTTTAAAGTTAAGATTCGTCACCCAATCAAAGTAATCATTCTTTCGTCATCTGCCGTATTCATCTTCACAATCTTCATTAACTTCATCACATGGGGCGGATGTTAGCGTATTTATATGTTTTATTCCTTAGTCGAAAATTATATGGTACCTTTATAAATTTAGTTCGTCATTTCCAATCAAAGGTCAAGATTTTATAGTGCATGTATATGCATATGTAAGCGGTTAATAAATATTTTAGCGTCAGCGCATATAAAAGCAAATTTTTGTTACTCTTTTTAGCAATGTAGTGTTTAAACCAAGAATAAGAATACGGAAAATCGAAAAAATAGAATACAGGAGAACGCAAGCATTGACATACATTACAGTAGTTACATTTTATTTATTGCAATTTGACAACATGCAGACAGAGCACTGTTGTCGGCGAATCATAGTGGACAATTCCACGGCAATCAACACAGGAATTCATAAATGCATTGCTGACTGTTCAAACACGGAATATTGGGACGTTGTGATGGATTAAAGTTGAGATTAAAAGAATAGACAAGTAAAACCACAACAAAGACACGATAATTCAGTTTTTTGTTTTCTACTTGACGACTTGACAAAACAGAATATTTCATTACATTGTGATGAAGTCAGAGAAACTTCAACAGTGTGTAGAATGCATTGTATTTTAGAACAGCTTAGCCGCAAGAAAATTATCAAATTCAAATTAGTTTTTTCAACGATACCTACCGAGAAGCGTACTGCTTAAGCAGTGGGTATCTGAATATAACAGAAAACCATTAATAATAGTATCATCATCATGGATTTTACAGACTAAGGTGTTTCTGTCTTTCTAAAGATAAATGTTCTTGATCAATCCAGCGGTGCTTAGGTCGTCCTGGATCTCTACGTCCTGTAGGCTGGTGTTTGGAAACCAGTTTTGGTAGCCGTGATGATTCCATTCGTTGAACGTGTTTTAGTCACTGGTGTTGGTAATTTTTTATGTATTCCAAGATACTTGAAACCTATAATTTTTCTATTAGATCTACATTTCCTTTCTATCCAATCTTGTTAGAACTAATAATGGGCGTAAAAATTTCATTTGGGCAGTTTCTAGTTGTATCTTATGTTTTACATTGAGAATCCAAACTTCACTAGAATATTTTAAAGATGCTTTTGCTGCAACATTATGTAATCATAGTTTTGTTTGTCATCGTCTGTTTGCCATCAATTTTAAAATTAATTCCTTGTACATTCCAGCTACCAATATACACATTCCTTTTAACATAGCCATTGTCGTCATTATTTTGATCAGTCCTACTTGTCTTGAGATTATTTAGAGTATAAATGAATTTTCCCTGGACAGGTTACCACCCTTTCGCAAGGTCAATAATAGAGCTAAATTGCTTAAAATAAAAAAGTATATATTAATTTTTTCAAAGTACATGTCCATATTTTGTTTATACTGCATATATCGTGGTTTTTAAGTGCATACGTGCATGCATATTTTGTTGTTTTTTTAGGCCCGTTACACACTTGAAGAGATCTCGCTAGCGAGAAATGTGTTGCGAGAAAATTCAAAGATTGATAACATGGATTCAAATGGACGTCCACACACTGGAAGAGATTCTCGTTCGAAGCGAAAGCCTCGAGCGAGTTTCTCGCTGAAATCGATAGCTCAGCGAATTTTCTTGACATATTTATCAAAGATGTTTGACAATCATACTCTTTTTGACGACTGAATGTAAAAAAAGATGAAGAAGTAATATCACAGATGGTGATAAATTGTATTGTTTTTATTGGCAATGAGGAAAGATGGCTGATAATTGCAGTCAGAATCTGCAGACAAATATCAGATAATGTGAAATTAAATAGGGCTATATTTTATTTTTGGTGAGATTTAATAGTATTAATTATAACATTAAAATAATGTATAAACTATGTTTTAAAACAGTTTACATAATTTTAATCAGAAACAGCAAAGAATCCTCTATCATATGATGAATGGCAAAAAACTGAGGTCTAACGCCTAAACGAATCATCATCCAAATCAAAATCAGTGACCGAAACTCGCCCTTATCTTCGTGAGATACAATGTGATTTTCAGATATTTCTGGCTTTAATTTTAGGCCTATTTTTTCTTTTCATTAACAAAATATTATGTTCATATAACTCCATTTCCTCATCATCTGAAGATTCAGATTGAATATAGTAGCATTCGTACATAATTTATATAGTACGACAATACACTTACAGGTTATATATCTAAGTAAGACAATATATATAAATACATAACCTTTAATATTTTCCCCAACGAGTGATTACTATAATCAGAAAATTATTCTCTGCATGAAGGCAGTGCATAGATGATTCTTAGCGAGGTGTGATCTGTGATAGCGAGAACTCGCTAAGTATGTGGAGGAAGGCTCTACGCCTCTTTCTCGCAACACATTTCTCGCTAGCGAGATCTTTTCATGTGTGTAACGGGCCTTACTGCATATGAATCCGCCCCCTATTCATCACCAACTAGCCTACGTCCCTACGAACTCCAACGCTACTGCTATCTCAAAACTAGATGTACAATAATAGTAGTAGTGGTAGTGGTAATGATAGTAGTGGTAGTGGTAGTGGTAATAATAATAATAATAATAATAATAATAATAATAATAATAATAATACAGATTCAATGTTTTGATTTCGTGGTACATTCCGTTCACATTTCTCTTCCAGATTATGAACTAAGTCTAATGTTAGACATAAGCTTACATTAGTTTTGGCATTGCTTGATCAATTGTAGAACACAGCCTGAGACCAGTTCATTACTACTATACCTATATCGGTCACCTACCGGAAAATATCTAATTAATTAATTAATTAATGTATTTATTTATTTATTTAAATTTGTAGCTAGCATTGCTGTCGTTTGAGCCACAATGGAATACATCAGTTCAAACAATTTACTGCAAAATGTGGACTATTTCCTATCACAGCAATTATGATTAAGTGTATTAGCAATACTAAAAGCAGTAGCAGCAGTAGTATTGTAGTAGTAATAATATTAGTAGCAGTTGTAACTATTTTCTTGGCTTGTTAGTAACTATAGCTCTTTGCGCATTTGAACAAAGTTCGTTAAGAAAAATTAGTTTTAAAATCGCATGAATGAAATAGGAACATAAGCTTACATTTAAAACGCACTCAAAATAAAACGGACAAACAGATGCTCAAATCATATCATAAAAATAAATTTTATTAAGCATATAACGACAGCTAAAACTATAACACTTCAAACAAAATGATCTCCAGATGCAAATATTTTGTTGATCTTATAACAATAATAATTCTATTTAAATAATGGGCTGTGAGAGTGCAAGGAGTTGATATATTCTCCAGACATATAGGACGTGTAGTATAAACAAGAGTATCCATTCTCTACTTAATACTTAAATCATCTTGTCAAGATCTGTAGTTGATAAGTACATTAAAACTACGCTTACATAATTCCAATAATTTCCAAGAGAGTTACTTAGTGTCGGCGGTAATACACGTAGCTCTATAGGGCATGTCCAGTCAATCCTATCGACCACTCCATTTACAGCTAAACTAAAACAAGAATACTTAAGGCAGACCCCTGTGAAATAACACTTTCCTGTGGATTTTGGTAAGATAATGTAGTATATTGTAGGTCTATATGACGACGGAAATACCGCTCTGTTCAAGTGTTGAATATAAAACTGTGGGATTGCCACGAAAATTCCAGTGATGTAGAGTGTGAAAGATTCCATAGCGCCATGTGATGTGGAGGGTATTCTCTACATCAGGGGTTTCAAACTTTTTCTCCGAATACTACTATTTCAATGTACTGGAGACTTGTGTAACCTCTACCAGAAGAAATGCAGGGATTTACCATGAATTAAATACATTCATAACTAAATTTATTAGGTTGTCGAATTAAAAAATATGTTCTTAATGAGAATCATGGCCTTGAGTATCGGTATATGCATGTACAAATTTTGTCAATTACGATCTAAAATTTGTTTCTTAAAATTTCAAAGATACATGTAATGGGCCACAAACGAGCATTAAAAAAATAGATCTAGCTGCTGTATCAAACACAAAAATAAATACCATAATTACATATAGTAAGACAGTAAAAAATTTAGATTCAAATTTAAATTTTCAAAGTCAAGTGACCTACATAAGTAAGAAAACTTTTTCCATAATTCGTTCCCTCAGACACTTAACCTACTTTACTTCTCAGCCTGATCCAAACTTTAGTGATGCCCCACTTCGATTATTGCGATTTTCTATTCACGAATCTAAATACTGATCTTGCCCACAGACTACAGCGTGTTCACAATATTTGCGTTCGTTTCGTATGTAACATTAGAAAATTCGATCATGTAACACCGTCACTAGAATTGTTGTCTTGGAATCCACTTAAAGAAAGAAGATTCTTCAACTCCCTCTTATTACTACTTAAAATAATCCACACCTCCACACCCTCTTACTTAGCATCTCGTTTTGTTTACCTTTCACTACCTCGCACCCGGAACATGTAACTTCTCTCTATTCCTCTGCACAGAACATCCTACTCATCATCTTTCAGCATATTGATTCCACGCCTCTGCAATTCTCTCCCTGACCACGTCAGAGACTGTCGAACAATATCAAAATACAAATTTAAATTAAAGAGTCACATTCTAGTTCATAGAATTGCTTGCTGAACACCTGTCAGGTTGCGAAACTTCGGCTTAACCCATGACATATAATAAATATTGTAACTATGCTGTTGTAAAATTATTATTATTATTATTATTATTATTATTATTATTATTATTATTCTCAGTTATCACTATCATCATTGCTATGTCTGTTTCCGTTTTTTTTTTGTATTAGCTCGATGAGAGCTCTATAGTGTTCTTCTGACCTTGTTGATCCTCTAGAGGGCTTCTTTAATTTAATTTGTTTTATTTTCATCAGTGTTTTTATTTCTTTTTTTTTTTTTTGTATTTATATGTGTTCGAATCCCGGTCGGGGCAAGTTACCTGGTTCAGGTTTTTTCCGGGGTTTTCCCTCAACCAATACGAGCAACTTTAGGTGCTGGACCACGGACTCATTTCACCGGCATTATCACCTTCATTTCATTCAGATGCTAAATAACCTAGATGTTGACACAGCGTCGTAAAATAATCCAATAAAAAATTATATGTGCTATCTGGTAGGATGGAAGAGAAGACCTTATGAACTTAATCCTGTCAGATTAAATAAATAAATAAATAAATAAATATATATATATATATATATATATATATATATATATATATATATATATATATATATATATAAGAAAATTAGGCAGTGCACTGAACATCATACTACATGAACAGGGAACTCCTTTTATAACAGCCAAAAATAACAGAGAGAAGATCAAATTCTTATTTATATACTTTACTTCGGAATATGTATGATAAGACTTCCTTGTGTTAAATTCTAACGTACCTTGTTTACATGTTTCTACCTTTTATGGGTCATCCTCAGAACTGGTCGAAACATGTAAACAAGGTACGTTAGAATTTAACACAAGAAAGTCTTATCATCTTATCATACGTATTCCGAAGTGATACAGTGTTAAAAGTTGTGTAATCAAGATGTGTGGATATATATATTATATATATACACACATACATACATACATACATACATACATACATACATACATACATACATACATACATACATACATACATACATACATACATACATACATATTTTGTTAAATTTATGAATATACTTTTTAGTACCAAACGTAACTGTGACTTGGTTTTAATATAAAATGTCATCGCGAAAAGAATGTACTCACAAGGCAAGTCAAGATTCATACATTTTGGAGTATATTTTCAGATGGTGCCCTTTTATGCACATCCCTCATTATATTCACAGCTTTAAAAAAAATGTGTTTAGTTTCAGGTGAGTTGTCCGAGACCATTAATCCATATTTCATTATCTAATGAAAGTATGCAAAGAATGACTATTAAAGGCGTTTTTTCCTTTTATGAGGAGGGCCCGAAAGCTTCCAGCCTCGACGTCCTTATTGTGGGATTATTTTTAATTCCTTAGGACCACAATTCTGTTAGTACGTGATTCACATCTTGGTGCCATTTTATCGATTCTGCTGCAGCATCCAGATGCATGGAAAGGCTTTACATATTACATAAGGAATTTGTAATGTATAGTGACATCCAGATTTGAGAACTGTTAATTTCAAAGACTTACTGCTTAACCGTTGAGCAAGACAGGCATATTTCCTCACTCCATTACATATTCATTTTATTTAAAATATCATCACTACCTCAATATATCTATGAATGTGTTCTTTCGCGAATGAAATTAATCTTCTACTGGCACTGTATAAATACCAAATATAATTAATTGAGATATCTGATCTCCAACTTGAATTCTACAGATTTTAATATGTTGTTCACTACAAAAATCGAACATATCACTTTTACTAAATAAGAGATCATCACTAATAACAATACAAGCACCTACTTTTTTGGAAAATGTATCTACAGTAACTAGAATCTAAAAAATATTTGTGTAATGAAAGGTAAAATATATATTATTTCATAATTTGATGTTCAATTATGTACATAATTAAAGTTTTATTACAATGAAGATGAGAGCAGGGATTTCTTTATTTCATTTATCAATAAGAAACAGATGTGGAAATAAATATGCCAAATAGTTACAAAGTTAATTACTCAATATTTAGAAATATTAAACATGGAGTTCCCCAGGGATCAATTTTAAGTCCATTATTGTGTCTATCATCTATCCTGTGTTAGTATAAGCTGTTATATTCCTGTATTACGGTCTTCAATTCACTGCCTAATTATTTTAAAGCTTAGAATGTCATGAGAAAACATAAAAAAAATTAACTCAATATTTACATACTCATACCTTCTACACAACCGATGAATTTTTTATGCTTCTAAATTGAATTAACCTGCTTGATATGTATAGTTTATTTTTGTATACACTGCAGCTCAATTGAATGAATTGTTTATGCTTATGAACTGATATAATCTGATTCGTATGTATGCCTATTGTGTACTTTTGTATTGCTCAACTCATGAATTCTTCATGCTTCTAAATCGATTTAATATGCTTGCTGTGTATTGTACATTTTTGTAGAGCCAACAGCATAGATCAGTCGACAGATCATTTGCCTTCTGATACGAAGTTGGGCTCGGGCTTGTGTTAGATTACCATTTGGGCCGATTATCTGGGGTTATCCCGAGGTTTTCCCAACCGTAAAGCAAATATCAGACGATTTATGGCGAATACTTGGCCTTACCTTACCTTAACTTACCTCACTTCATCTCGGCAAAAAGAATGTGTAACTCTTGACTTGTTCTATATCTTACAGCTTCAATGCTAATGTAAGATGTATGGAATAAAATAAGTCAAATTAAATTAAATGAAATGAAAAAAATATGTGAAGTTTATGAATCTGAGAATTTTTGTTTTAGTCCCCCAAATTTTATGAAAAATATGTTATAATGTTTATATTATTCATTATTTTAAAATTCATAATATTGATAATTCAATATAAGTAAACAATAAAATCTACTTTGATATTAATATTTTTTCGTGAAAGAAAACAAATTTGGGCCTATATACCACAGTTCTAGCCAATGATGTGTACTTCTTTTGCCTTTGAATCCAAAAATCCGACAGTTTTTTTTTTTATTAAATAAATGAAGACAATATCATATGTAAGCTAAATTAAAGGTATTTGTAGAAAAAATCTATGAATAAAACTTTTTAAACCAAAGTTCTCAACTAAGAACCTCTGTATAAAACCGAGCTTCACAAATTCATTTCCAAATAAAGGTAGTACCCCTCCGTCTCCGCCACCACTTAAGAATTGATTCAGACGAATATAGTTTTCGTCAACAAAGCTTTATACATTAGCAAACGTTGACATTTTATTTTAGTAAACAGTAAACAACAAAAAAATAAAACACTCGTTACAATCACCAGTGGTAGAACTGAGAAATTTACCTTTGACTTGATAATTGAATACTGACTGGTGAGTATTTCTTGTGCACTTTCAAATAAAGCGATTGCTTAGAGAGAATATCATCGAAATGATAGCCGTCCAAATCTTGGATTTAAAATATCGGCATCCTAATCAATTCAAATGAAGAAAAAAGAAAATGTAAATTAATGTTAAAAAATACATAATAAAATATTAAAAGAGAATATTCTGCGACAAGATGTGGTAGCTATCAAAACGATAAAAATTTATTGAAAATAAATAATTTACATTGCATATTATAAAGATGAATAGAGATCGTGATTGATGATGTTCAATGAAGATTTTAAAATGGTTAATGCAATTGTCTGAAGAGTCTTATCAGGAACCTTTAATTTTCTGAGTATCTCCAATGTAAATTTGGGAATTGTTCCTCGCGCACCAAACATAAGTCCAATGACATTCCAATCTTGACAAATTTAAAAGCGTATCAATTAGACCTAGGCCTAAGTACATATATTGGTAACCCCCTACTCTAGATTAACCTTTAAATTCACAAAGTATCCTATAGGATACAACAGGTTAATATGCTATAATTTTAATAGAATACAAAAAAATTGTTAGGGAAATTAAATTTAACAAAAATTTCACAATACTATATATTGTAAAACATATAAAATATGAACATTGCGATAGTTTTTTTCTTTACAGTCCGACACGGTTTAATAAACTAATATGAGAAATGAAGTTTTGCCAATTTAAGGGTTTAAAAAGATTCCCACATGATGTTTGTTTTTACGGAAAGCTTTCCTAAAAGTGATAATTGAATACTGACTGGTGAGTATTTCTGGCATACTTTCAAATAAAACGATTGCTTATTATTACAAATTTAAAAGCGTATCACTTAGGCGTAAGTACCATATTTTGGGAACCCTTACTCTAGATTAACCCTTAAATTCACAAAGTATCCTATAGGATACAACAGGTTAATAAGCTATAATATGCTACTATTTAATAGAACAATAAAAAAAATTGTAGGAAAATTAAATTTATCCATGACCATAACGAAAAACATGCCTTTACTAAATACTTTTGCGTTTGTAAAGTAGGCTTTTATTCAATATTACTTTATTCCACTAGTGAGATAAAGACTTTACCTCACAGTTTGAACTTTATCTCACAGTTCATTAGTATTTTCCTAGTACCTGGGCACACACGTATACTTTTCCATTCAACTATTACTCAAGAAGTTAATATATTAGTTACTAGATGTCACTACCTCTACTTCTTTATTACCATTTCTTAAATATACATACACTCAATCTCCTCCTCTTTTCTCTATCTACTACGTCGTAATTTGTGCATTGCACTCATATCCAATACGTATTTTCTTAAAAAAAAATGTAATAATTTACCTTTTGGGAGGAAAGGAGATTTGAAGTTACGAAGTTGCGTTTGTAGGATTTCATAACAACACGCGTTAGTCAACTGAGCTAAACAGACACGATGATTAATTACGTTTTAATATTCCTCATAAGTTTAGAGAAGTAAAATGTGAAATTATTTTGATCACATTAGTCCCGTGAACATTTCTAAATAATCCCTGAAACTTCAAAAAGACGAAAATACACGTTTAAAATGAAAAAATATATATTAAAATTATATAATTAATTATAATTTATTATTTATCCAACGCCTTAGATACCATTCTTTACTAATCATGCCCTCCTAAACCATAACCTATCTAGTAAACGTATAGATTCTAATATCCATGCCATGGTACGTGATTATATGAGGACTTATTTTCAACATATTTTCTTTTATAAAACATAATTTTTCGTTATAGTCATGGATAAAATTACGAATGGTACTTGTGAGCGTGATCTTTATGGCGCTCGTGTAATGAAGATTCACTTACCTCACAAGTACCATAAATAACTATTAACCAAAATTTCACAATACTATAATATTGTAAAACATATCAAATATGGACATTGCGATAGTTGTTTTCTTTACAGTCCGACACGGTTTAATAAAGTAATATGAGAAATGAAATTTTGACAATTTAAGGGTTTAAGAAGATTCCCACATGATGTTTGTTTTTACGGAAAGCTTTCCTAAGAGTGGCTTCCAGCCGTACATGATGATTTAAAGGCTGGTGCGTGCTTACAGAAACTATACCGAATCTCTGATAATCGGTTTTTCCAATTTCAGTACCAATATCAGTCATTGATTGATAATCCGTCCATTATATGGCTCACAGAGTTGGTTAGACACATAGAACGATAACTTGTAGACAATGGTGGTTGATTTCATGCTTCTGAACAGATTGGAAAAATCCCTTGGGTTAAAATCCTGTTATATGAACAATTTAGGGAGGAAGAACTAGTCAGCTGGAGGGGTTTTCGAAACAATTATTACGGACATGATCAGGGCCTGAACAAATTATCAGGGACTATGATAATGACACCTGCAGTTTCTATAATGTAACCAGTGAATTATGCTAATTTTTACTATCACAAGTAAGAAGATAATTTGTTTAAACAAAAGCCGCCCTAAATAAGGGTTCGATAGATCGGCCTACTAATCAATTCATAAAGAATAATAAGTAAACAAAACAAAATTCCTCAGAGAATTTTTTTATTAATAAAAGTTCTGGGTTAAAATTGTTGAACCAAATATTTAACAGTAGTTTTAGAGAACTTAAGCAATGAAATTGAACAACATTTAAAAATAATCTTGTACAATTTATTTGCGGATTAAGTTGAAATTAATTGATTTTTTGTTAAATAAGAGTGAGGTTAATGTTCAATGAAATCTTAATTTTAAAAATTTTTGTAATTATATTGATGCATAATTATCTGGTTTTTTTATTTACCGTAAACTGGGGTAACTTTTATAGGTTTTTTTCTTTAATGCGATGTAGGTAGTTTCCAAGGAAATTGTGTTATAAAAAGGATAAAAATTCCTACACAACCAGGTGATTGTCTAGATTCTCTATAACCTATTGAAATTTCAATAAAATGTAACAAAATCTTAGAAAAAAAAATAATTTATGGTATATCAAATTCACCTCACCTTATGGGGTGACTTTGATATGCCACTTTAAAATGCATAGAATTGAAGAAGGAGATAGCCGATGTAACAATCTCGCCCTACAGTAAAATTTGCCAAACCATTCTCTTGCTGTAGCATGTTAAATTTATTAGATCTGTGGGGTGACTTTGATAACCGCTCGTATGTGAGAATTAGCACTTTAAACCTTAACACTTATATAAATTTTAACACTTGAAATTCAGTCTAGGCTGCCAAGTCTTAGACTGAAGCTTAGTTTTCTCTCACATCAATTTTCTTTTCAAATTTGTATCTAAATCTGTCCCCTCTTTGTTCGGCTTTTGGTTCTGGCAAAATGAACCACATACCATGATGGTGGTTGAAGATTTCCTGTGGTTCATCACTTTTCCGAGTACTTTATTTCTCTCCTGGAGAGTTAACTTCTTTCCAGAATAATAATTTAAGTTACTGTCACAATAGTTAAAAATATGTGTTGGCGGCACATTTTCAAGTGTTTGCGTCAGTTTGTCGAAATATTCCCTGAGAGAATCTATGGAAACATTTGCCCTAACATGCGAAATATTCCGTGAAATTCTTTGAGCAATCAAGGTCTTGTGGCGTTTGATGAAGCCTCGGGTACAGTCAGTGCCTGGTACATTGTTACTGAATTTTTATATATTTACTCCCGTTTTATCTAGGTAAGATTTTGTGAACATCTGTACATCAATCATCGACAAAGGGAAACCCCAATCGCCACACTTCACAATTTTATTGGCCTGACTAGACACTTTTCTTCTGTCTGAGATAGTATTGTTTGGCCTCCTGACTTACGAATATGCTTGCCATGAAATTTGTTATACTGTGTGCCATACGGTATTTGGTATCTTTTAGATGCTTGTTTGATAGATAATTCACTTATTTTTTAATAACATTCTCCAGATCATCATTACTATAGTTTCTATAACACGAGAACCTGGTTTGGTGTATATGTATATGACATACCGTATCACTAGAATTCACTTTATTAGATAGATGGATTTATTGACTAATATTATACATACAAATTTTATATTATCATAATTTTGTCTAAAATCCAATGCACGGGTCTTCTGACCGTACGTGCTTTGTACCCAAAACAAGTCCTCCTTTTCAGGTTCTCTCCTCACCTATAATTACATCTAACTACTCTCTAAAAGAACACACATATTAAAAATGGAAATGACACAATAAAACACATTATATAATATATCCTAACCTAAAAGACATATAAGTGTAAAGTTGGGTGGATACTATTATCCCTTCCTCAGTTCGCGTCGCAAACTTCGACAGCTGAAGTTCTAATCTTCCTCGCCTTCAAGAGGAACAATCCAGTCTTTTGTTCCCATTCTCTATTCCCCATGAGGTCAAGACATGCAAGCGAACTCCTACTCTGACTTAGCATCGAGGGTGGTAAATATTTTCTCCGCACCTGTTCCAATTCGACACACAGTAATAAAATATGCTTATAGGAATCCTTTTCTTTGCAAAGCGGACAAAGACGCTCACCTTCTTCGTTGACAATTTTATTACCCTTCCATGCCCCCAATCTTAGCCACGCTAAACCTGCTCTGCTGTCTTTGTTACAAGAATTTATGTGGTCACACCTCCCCAGTCAAGCATGAGATCTGATTGTAAATGTAGTGAGGACTTTTCCGAACATTGGAGCTCAATCTCTTGCCTCTCGATATCAATTAAACGCATCTTAACATTACGCCATACATTCCTCCTGTTATTCTCTCCTTTGTCCCACACCCATCCCATTCCTATATGATGCAGCCACTTTATTAACTTAACAGACTAATAACATCGTAACTAGCAGAACGATGCATGTAACATCCACTTCTGTCACTCAAGAAACAAACACAACATGAAAATTAAATACCTGCAGTTGTATCAAAGACACCCCAGCAATGGAATCAAAGTGACCCCACAAAAAATAAAAATCAATAAATGGTCCAATTTATTTTTAAACTTGAGGTAATTTAAGTGAAAATGGTAAGAAAGAACTGTTAAAAAGTAATTAGCTTTTAAAATATTATTATTATTATTATCATTATTATTATTATTATTATTATTATTATTATTATTATTATTATTATTATTTCTAGAAGCTGAAGTTACAAAAGTTTCTATACTATTTTTTAAACAATAATGCACCTTTCACAATAACAATGCATTTGTAATGTACCAATACATATTACACTGCAACAAAGTACATAATTTAAAACTAGTAGAATCAGTGATCCTAACCATGCATTTGAAAATTTCTCAGCATACTTCGAAACTATACCATAGCCATCTACATATTTTTTTAACATGTTTCAAAGTCACCGCTCGAGTTCAAAGTCACCCCAGTTGACTGTATACTTCAATCTAATTCATAATGAACTCTTTTTAATTCATAATTTTCCATGTGAACCTCAAATCTCTTAACGGCCTTCACCTTTTATATATTTCCAATTATACCCACGTTCCTGTCTTTTGTAGTGTTAAACCATATGTCTGATGATTTAAGTCTGTTATAATTCATTTTCAAAATTAAAACACGTATTTATTTTATATGCCTACATCTATTCCTTTTATTTCAGTAGGCCTAATTCCAAAGAAGTATTTCAGGTTATTCAGTTTACCGAAGATTTTATTTTCAACATTATCCTGAAATCCTCGTAATTTTGAACTAATTCACTGTTTAGATAAATTTTATATATACACACTCATGTATAATAATTTCCGACTAAATACATAGATTTGATTTCTTGTGAATTATATTCAAAACTTGTGAAGGGAAGATTTGGATTTAGAAGAAAGTTTTAACCAATACTTATTACATTCACTTCCATTCTGCTCATTATTATAATCGAATTAATTGCTGGATAAATACATTTACTTTGTACACATTCATAACATATTCTGAGCCAAGAAATTAAAATATCATCATTAAAGTGTTTATCATCATACTAAAACTTATTTTACTTTTCTTAGACAAGGAACTATAAGTACCTACATATAAAGACGAAAGTGGAGGAGAGATGTTATTTAACATTTATTTCCAGAATAAAACTATGAAAAATATATAACACTAAACTCTCGGAAATAAATAATCAGAAGCCATATCTTGTTACAGTAAAGGTATAAATCAGTACAGAAACATAATTTACATTTTGTTAATTTAATATCACATTTTTAGAACAGCAACCATTGCAAATCTACAAAATGACATTCATTTTCAACAACAGTAGCTAATCAATATTTTTAATTTAATTTATTTCACAAATAGTTGCAAGCATTACTCTGTGACGATGATCCTGCTTTAAATTTTTGTTATTCTTTTCGAACTACAAATGTTATTCAGACAAGATAAGATGATGATGATAATAATAATAATAACAATAAATAATAATAGAAGAACAGAAACATCTAAAGAAAACATGCCCAATATATGTCCATGTTCTTAAATTTCACTCTCTTAAAAGTAAACAATGATCAGTAAAGTAAATATAATTGATGAATCACATTTAGGGCATACATTAAGTGTTTAGATTCTATAAAGAAATTAATTACTTAATTTTTATGAAATAAGATGTAGTCCTGATACCAATAAGTGACAGAGGATTCATAGCATCTCTGTCACTGCGTGTAACATTTAAATTTTCAGTTGGGTGAAAATTAAAAATGCTGTATTTCCTCAATTATAATAATTGTTGTGAAGTTATCATGATGGACGTATGTGAAAAGTTATATTAATTATTAAATAAGATTCCTTTGACATTAAAAATATATTTCGTATGGAATTATGATTAATACCCTTCAGTAAATGTTAAAAATCATGATTTTCTTAGACGAAACTAGGAAGAAAATTATCTTGCAGTTACATAAATTTAATTTCTTGTATAAACTGAAATACAGTATGTCGAATTTTCTTTACTACGAAATAGGAACAACTTTATTATTAAAAATAATCTACTGAATTGGAGACCGGTTCTTTTACTTCAAGCTACTCTACTATTATAATCATGTTCAGCGGTCACCAGTGTTAGAAGACTAGGCGAATGAATGTCATATTTGGAAAGTTTCAATGGTCTTCCTAATCTTTTATTTTACTACCGATATTTAGAAACGTTTAGAGATAATTTGAATTAAAATATTGTTTTTTTTTACATATTGTTGTTTAGTGAACTATCTGAAGAGAGATCTGAATCTCACAAATGATACTAACAAGGCACCACTCATGAGGCAACTAAGCCAGGAGATAATGGTCCTAACTGTTACCATTCAATATCTCCTACTACTGCCGAACTGTGTGACCATATATTTCTCGAAAAATTATTTCTTTTCGCACATAAGAAGAATAATTAAAGCTCGATCGCTGATTAGAGATCAACTTTGATCTAAGATCTAAAAATGAACCAAGTTCAGAGACATGCTCTGTTGTATAATACTAACTTTTGATTAAGGGATGTAGGTTCAGAGCTGATCTAAGTTCCCAAGTAAAACGTTTGACAGTACCGCCATCAGCTGGAATTATAGTTCCATAGTCACGCCGGAATTAATTTCATTTTTAAGAAATAGATTAAAAACATAGATATCAGTAAAGCATACGATGATATTGATACTGATCATTTAGAAAAAAATGTACTGTTAGTAACAAGAATAAAATTATACATATTGATTACACAATTTTAACACTGTATCACTTCGGAATATGTATGATAAGACTTTCTTGTGTGAAATTCATCCTCAGAACCAGTTCTGAGAATGACCCATAATAGGTCGAAACATGTAAACAAGGTACGTCAGAATTTAACGCAAGAAAGTCTTATCATACATATTCGGAAATAAAATTATGGTTGAAAGTAATTACCAAAAAACTGGAGCTATTCTATTGCAAAGAGGAGTTATTCAATGTGTTCGAATAATAACAGGTATTTTCCATATTTATTCTGCGTTTAATTTTCTCCCGAGTGTCATTTATATTTGTCATACGGTTGAGGAGCTTTTGTCATCTAGTCTGCTGTCAAAAAATCTATTGCCATTATCGTATAATTTGGCAAAAGATATTAGAAAAGATCTCTCAATCTAACGCAGCTAATATGGATATAAAGTTAATTCTGATTTGTCAAATCGTTAGGGATGTATTCTTCACTATAAATCAGAAACAGCTACTGAATTTACATACAATGGCAACTTCGAGACTTTCAATATTGTGAATTTATTTTACAATCGCTGCTATATTACGTAATACAAGATGGCTAAAAATCTTTCAAAATGCTCCAACAATGTTAAAAATGGCTCTCGAAAATTAAAATAAACAATATTAAATTTTATTTTGAAGAAACATATTAATACTAGAGCATTCGATAAGTAATGGCAATAATGCTGTACATCAGTACTCCTAGCGGTGATCATTGAAACCTTTTACTAGTAAACAATACAGCCCTAACGATACGAACAAAGGTTCTACATAAAAATCCAAGTTGTAAGAAAAAAACATGCAACTCAGTGCTTTAGGGCGTTACAAGAAGCCTGTGGGAGAGAGGTCCTACCATACTGAACTATTTCAAGTTGGGTGGAAGCGAGGCATTGACTTTCAATAAAAAGTTGACATCCGAAGAGCTTTAGATTGATCAGTGAGAGATATATCCAGAAATGCTGCTGCAGATGGAATTTGCCACTCCCAAGGATTTGGCAACGCATTGTTGATATGGTAGGGGACTATATTAGAAGTATATAATGTCAAAAATAATCTAAATAAATTTACTGTGAAACAGTAAATATTACTTTTCCATTACTTTTCGAATGTCCAAGTATTAGAAAATGTCAATGAGTAAACGTTAAAATTACCTCTGTTTTTAATATTACCTCAATCTTGCTGTTGAAGATACATAATACTTAGACATTACTTTTGATAATAAAGTTGTACTGGATACAAAATATATTATACAGTGTCTTAAACATAAATTAACAATTTGGTATCGTCATCTATTCTTAAAGCTGACCAGAAATTTAACGCCGTTAAACTTTTAATTTTGTATTTATTCCCTTCATAAACTCCACGTAAAAAACTCCCTGCCTCATTTTTAAAAGATATTAATTTATTACTGAAATCTGCATTAAAACAAATATGACATCTCCCAAATTACTTTTCTGATTCGATGATTTATAGTGTAAATTCTGTTGAAGGATTACAGGTCTACAGATCAACATGGAAAGCATGTACACAGTGTTTAATAACTCTATCACACTTCTTAAAGTTGATAACACACATATCAATCATTTTAGGAATTTGCCTAAAGAAGCTCTAACATATGTAAAGAATTACTATGATGTATCAAAGTACATCCGGTGTGGTTTAGTGGATAAAGCGCCAGCACGTAAAGCTGGAAACCCAGGTTCGAGTCCCAGTGCCGGAGAGAATTTTTCTCCGTTCTACCGATTCTTCACCATAATATATAGAGAAATTAGGAATAAAAACCATTCGGTTTAAAAAAAGGATATTACACGTACTTCAGGTAAAATTTAAGACACCAAGACTGTAAATAGATCGGTTAAAACAAGAAAAGGATTATCCCTTTTGGAATGGAAGCAAATGTTGAAGATGATGTTAAATGTTATGTTTTATTTAAAGATGCTCGCAACTGCCGAGGTTATATCAGTGTCGCCGGTGTGCCGGAATTTTGTCCCGCAAGATTCTTTTACATGCCAGTTAATCTACTGACATGAACCTGTCGCATTTAAGCACATTTAAATGCCATCGACCTGGCCCGGGATCGAACCGGCAATCTCGGGCATAGAAGGCCAGCGCTATACCAACTGCACCAATCAGGCAGACTTGAAGATGATTGACCAATAATTGCAACACCGGACAGATCTCAGGATGGTACCCAATGCAGGCCACTGCAATGAGACACGTTAGCACAAGTTTCGGGATCATGTCCGCATGGAGCACTGCTTAGAAATACTTGCCACCACAATTTAGAGACATATTGGCCAAATGTTTTGCCACAAAATTTGTTCTTCACCAAACGTTTCCTTTTATTGCAGCCAATAACATATCTGGACGTATAACATATCTGGACGTCTTGATATCATTGCTATTGTTTGTATCCAATGCCTTTTTTTCAGAAATGTATATTTATTTAAGTATCAGGTCGCAAAATGGACCCCTGCCTTTTACAAGATTATGTAACATAGTACATGATTCAGTATAAAAATACAATTTACATTCAAACACTTTCACCAAGAGTGAAGTGTTTTACAAGAAATCACTCATTCATTAAACACGAGAAATTACTAAACTTTTGAGCAATGGATTTGGATGTGTTCTTAGAGATTTTATAAATTTGGTTCTGGCATTTTGAATATAATCACTAAACAACATTATATTTAGTGGTTCATATAGTTGAGAGTTACTAATATCATAGTCTGCTCCCGTGATTGTCCTACATACTGATCTTTGTATTCAATCCAGTCTTTTAATATGACGTATATGAGTATTTACCAAATTTCACAAGCATATAACATATATGAACGGATCAGACAAGTGTATAATAAAACTTTGACTTTAAGAGAGACGCGACTTTTGAAAAGAGGATACAGTAGCATGAAACGTTGAAACGCTCTGTCTCTGATTAAATTTATATGTTGTCTGTAAGTCAGTCTTCTATCAAGATAAACGCCGAGATATTTTACAGCCGAATTAAAATGTATGTTTTGTTGTTGAACTGTGAGTTCTTCTGGTAAGTGTGGAAATCTTTTAGTGAAAACCACTGCCTGTGACTTAGTTCCATTATTCTTTATTCGCCATCTTGTAGACCATTGTGTAAGTAAATCAAGAGCGGCTGTATCCAATGCCTACCACTTCACTTGAGTGACTCCGCATGTTGCTGATAGATGGCAGGTTTGTGACTCATTTTCAAGTCGCACACCACTTCGACGGGCCACGCTGTGTATGATGTGTATCTGCGGAGAGTTATGTCGTGTACTAGGGTAAGTATAAGTGTAAGTGTTCGTGTATGGAATGAGTGATGATAAAAATTAGGACGGGAGAAGGGAAAATACGGTGCCGGCACGTCGCATACTCCTGTCAAATAACACCAAGGGGGCAGCCGGGACTTAACGTCCCCATCCGACGACGGACCACTATTAACATTGACATACACTAGGCCTTCTCTTCATATGGACTGCGGAGGGATTTGGGACTTAATCCAGGCATATCGGTGCACAGTCTAGTGATTAGAAGTTGTGCACTGCTAACTTTCCTAGTCCTGAGGTAGAAATTTTACACGAAATTCTCTCACATCGTCGGAGATCGAATCCGCGCCGGCTAGTCTGGAGGCAGACGTGCTACCACAGAACTAACTCGGCGGACTGACGTTTATATTATAGATTCTGCTGTACGTTGTGAAACTGGGTCTGGACAATCTGAGGCAGTGAATGAAGAGAAAATGGAATTTGTGAATCTACCATAGCTTATTTCACACAAATATAAATTTCAAATATACAAACAGTTAAGGTTTTCCTTTACGCACGTGACATACTGTAACAAAATTTTGTAGTGCATCTTGTAAAACATTCCTCATTCTACATTCTGTTCTTAAGAACGCAGTACTAAGCATTGTACATTTTTTATTAACATATTAAGGCATCATATAGATAAAGCTCACATGCATCATGTTGTAAAATGGAAATACTTACAAATGGATTTTAAGGAACCCGCAGGTTCATTGCCAACATCACATAGCCCGCCATCGATCCCTATCCTGTGCAAGAGTAATCCAGTCTCTATCATATACCACTTCCCTCAAATACATTTTAATATTATCCTCCCATCTACGTATCGGCCTCCCAAAAGGTCTTTCTTCCTCCGGTCTCCCAACTAACACTATATATGCATTTCTGGATTCGCCAATACGTGCTACATACCCTGCCCATCTTAAACGTCTGGATTTAATATTCCTAATTATGTCAGGTGAAGAATACAATGCGTGCAGTTCTGCGTTGTGTAACTTTCTCCATTCTCCTGCAACTTCAGCCCTTTTAGCAACAGAAATATTTTCCTAAGAACCTTATTCTCAAATATCCTTAATCTCTGTTCCTCTCTCAAAGTGAGAGTCTAAGTTTCACAACCATAGTGAACAACCGGTAATAGGCCTATAACTCTTTTATAAATTCTAACCTTTAGAATTTTTGACAGCAGACTAGATGACAAAAGCTTCTGAACCGAATAGTAACAGGCATTTCCCATATTTATTCTGCGTTTAATTTTCTCCCGAGTGTCATTTATATTTGTTACTGTTGCTCCAAGATATTTGAATTTTTCCATTTCTTCGAAGGATAAATCTCCAATTTTTATATTTCCATTTCGTAGAATATTCCGGCCATTTTTAAATTAAATTTTAATATTTCAATAAAACATTGCATTTACATTCAATTAAATTTAATTGAAATAAAAAATGTCTAGCCTATATATTATTTCTTGAGCTTCATGTGTTTATTAATCACTTTATAAAGTGTCCTCTTAGGCAACCTTCAATTTGAAGACGGCTTTAATATTATCATAGAACCATTTTTTATTTCTCCATTACGATATGTCCTTGAATGTACCCATGAAAATTACGTCCTGAACCTCTGTCATACTTCATTCTTATTTCTATTATCATCCAGTCCACACCTGTGGAGTAACGGTTAGCGCGTCTGGCCGCGAAACCAGGTGGCCCGGGTTCGATTCCCGGTGGGGGCAAGTTACCTGGTTGAGGTTTTTTCCGGGGTTTTCCCTCAACCCAATATGAGCAAATGCTGGGTAACTTTCGGTGTTGGACCCCGGACTCATTTCACCGGCATTATCACCTTCACCTCATTCAGACGCTAAATAACCTGAGATGTTGATAAAGCGCCGTAAAATAACCTACTAATCTATTATCATCCATGTTTCGCTCTCGTATAGCGATCCCAATATCGTCAGTGTCTTATACAAATTTAATTTTTCTTTTCTTTTCTTCCTAATGTTCTATCGATTGTCTCAGAGAGAATAAAGTCTGGAATTTTGACAATTTTATGTTAGTATCTACTGATTTCACATCCTGAGTATTTAAAGGTACCGACTTTTTAAAAATAATTTTAAATTTCAGTGACGTCATTCGACTTAGAATAAAAGGCCGGAACAGATGAAAGGCCCAGTCAACGGAGTTAACTTCTTCTTCTTCTTCTTCTTCTTCTTCTTCTTCTTCTGCACTTCACGGTATAGGCAAACTGCCTGTTCCGTCCTCACAGCATAACTCTCCATCTCTTCTTTGGCCGTCCCACGTCCCTCCTTCCAATCGGTCGGTATTGATACAGTAATTTTGGTAGTCTCGAATTGCTCATCCTATCTACGTGATATAACCAATTATTACGGTAGCTTTCAATTTGTTCGTTTATAGAAACTGTCTGCAATTCTGTTCTAATTTCTTCATTTTTAACTTTGTCCATTAGTGTGCAGTCTTTGGTTCTCCTTAGAAAATACATTTCTGCACTTTGAATTTTTCTTTTTGTAGTGTTCGAACTTACTCAGACTTCACTTCCATATAATAACGTTGGGATTGCCATTGTTTTATAAAATTTCATTCTAGTTTCTTTTCTTGTTTTATTTCTTAATGTCTTGTGGATGGTGCTACATATCATCTTAAATCTGGACAATTTAGTGTCTATGTCTTTTTAATTTTTTGAGTAGACACTCATTTCTCAACCTAAATATTTGTAATTGGACACCTGCTCCAAGGATTGTTCATCAATTATAATTTTTGATCTCATTTGCATTTTTCCCAAGAAGGCCATTATTTTAGTCTTACTTTTCGAAATTTTAAAGTTATAGTTCTTCGCTATCTGATTTAATATAGGGAGAGAGTATTGTAAGTCATTTTTTGTTTTCTGTATTAAAACCACGTCATCTGCATATAATAAAATATTTTTCTTTCTCTGTTTATTTTTATGCCTGGCTTAATAATGAGTTTCCATTTTTGAATAATGTCATTCATATAAATATTATGGAGTTAACAAGAGTTTTAAATGTAACAAGAAACTTTTCTGTGAATACTAACCCTTTACATATTTTCTGCGACATATATTTGCAATTACTGTAATTGTCAGTGTCTATCTGAATATCATTTTCACTTTCTGCCAATATAAAAATGTTATCTGCAAACTGTGTATGCCTACTATTCGATTTGTTATCTCTAGTGATCATTCATTTCATAATTTTTTTTCCAGTACATTAAGATTGCGTTAATATAAAGTTAAAATGTGCTCACTTGTCTGCCTCTTTATTTAGGCCTATGTTAAGGGGAGAGGACGGTATTTTTTAAAACATTTTTCTTATTTGTGTAAAATATTAATTTTTTGTACTAAAGAGCTCATGCCCATAGCAATTCAAATAAATATAAATATTTTGAAAAAATTATTTGGGGATTCAGATTTTTTTTAACAATTATCCAAATGCAGGATTTTACTAAAACTGATATACCTAAGTTATTTTTAAAGATAAGTTCAAACAGATTTTTACATTTTACTTGAAAAAAATATGCTCTACAAACT
This sequence comes from Periplaneta americana, assembly GCF_040183065.1. Taxonomy (NCBI): domain Eukaryota; kingdom Metazoa; phylum Arthropoda; class Insecta; order Blattodea; family Blattidae; genus Periplaneta; species Periplaneta americana. The sequence continues at coordinate 100,511,755 of NC_091130.1, forward strand.
GCTGTAACAGAATTTTGATATTAGTCCCTACATTTGTAAAACAAACAATCAAAATTTAACAACACTTCGGCCGCCGGCGTGGCTCAGTCGGTTAAGGCGCTTGCCTGCCGGTCTGAAGTTGCGCTCGGGCGCGGGTTCGATCCCCGCTTGGGCAGATTACCTGGTTGGGTTTTTCCGAGGTTTTCCCCAACCGTAAGGTGAATGCCAGGTAATCTATGGCGAATTCTCTGCCTCATCTCGCCAAATACCATCTCGCTATCACCAATCTCATCGACGCTAAATAACCTCGTAGTTGATACAGCGTCGTTAAATAACCAACTAAAAAAACAACACTTCTTTTTCTTTTTTTAAACAGACAAACATATGCTTAAAATGAAATCAATTAACACACTTTTGTTACATAGAAAAGTTTCGTAATAGTCTAGAGAATGTGTGTTCTAAATTTCTTGCACATATGTTTAATAGTTCAGAAATTATATCAATTTTTGTCTGGCGAGGTAGCAAGAAAATGAAGTTACCGGAAACAACAATCAAAGGGAGCGTGTGATTTAAAAATCCAGACCGCAGGAACTTTAAAAATGGCGTCTCAACATCCGATAAGGGCACAAATACCCACAAAATGCTATGCAATGTATTTCACACATACCACAGAGTATACTTTAAACAATTATTTTTGAAAATTTACTCATTTTTTACCAAAATAAACCGTCCTTTACCCTTAAAATACTATTCTCGTTCACTGTTGATTAGCTACATACGGTTGCAATAAATCACGTATTATACACTTCGCGTATTCTGTCTGTTGTTTTGATAAATTTTACTTTTCGAAAACAATAAATAAAAGATGTCTTTCTAAATTCATATTTCCATAATCTCAATGGAAGTAAACACAGTGTCGGTATATGAATTTTTAATCCTGAACACACTTTGTTGTTGAGTTCATATAGGAATTGTCATATTAGTGGTTGATAATGAGATTATAAGCTTGTTCATGGAGTACTGTCATTAAAAATAATATTATAAAATTAAATTATTCCATGAAAATTGAACTACACGTGCAAGGTGTATAATGCTAATCCTATAATAACGAGAAAATATCTCTGCAGTTTATTTATTATTACATAATATTTTTATTCATACAGATTTTATATGTTATTTTAGGAATAAATGTAACTAATGAAATATTAAGTCATACGGCAATATGAACTGCTTACCAGTAGGTAAACGTTTGGAATATTTCGGCCGTCAAAGTCATTTAATATATAAATGCGCTTCTGTGCAATAACGACTAAGCAACTACCGGTGTAGCTCAGTCGGCTAAATCGCTTGCCTTCCGATTAGGAGTTGCGCTCGGACGCAGGTTCGATTCCCGCTTGGGCTGATTACCTGGGTGGGTTTTTTTCCTATGTTTTCCCCAACCGTGAGGCAAATGTCAGGTAAACAATGGTGAATCCTCGGCCTCATTTCGCCAAATATCATCTCGCTATCACCAATTCCATCGACGCTAAATAATCTCGTAGTTGATACAGCGTCGTTAAATAACCAAGTAAAAAAATTCTAAAGACGTACTATAGCATAATGTCATAAAAATTTGAAGTAAGGCCAAAAGGAACAAAGGAGAGTTCCAACTGGACTGTCCCGGCATAGCTCAGAACATTAAGCGCGTAGGGCTGAAGACCTAATTTCGATCTCCAGTGCCGGATCTAAAATTTTCCCCTACAATAACATAATATATCTGTAGAGTTTAGCGCCTACGAGAGAAAAATTAAGCTGAAATCACGACAAGTAGCAATAATTAAAGACCTCCCTCGAAAAAGAATGCAATATCAAATTAATTAAATATGTGACTTCGGTGGGAAAACTAACTTCAAAGCATTCATTTATAGTAATAAATTAATTCACCCAATAGCTGAATAAACTTGTATCGTTGATTAATCAAATAGTTCTGATATAAATATAGGTCTAACGAAATTTGGCCATGAAATTATTTTCTTTTCTCCTGAAACGTGTTTATATAGTTGTTGTTTACACTCTTAAATTCGAAGGACGTCTTCAATTATTTGTGTAACAATTTCCGAAAGAGTTTTTCATATCATAAAAATTTTACTATTTCAATTGTCAACTTCTACTACATAAAGTTATTATAAACTTATCGTCGAATTTAATTAGATAAATTGTCATTATTTTTTTGGATTTAAAAGGAAACTTGTTAAATTCTCACCAGATCTATAAGGAAAATATTCATAGATATTCTTAGCGCGGGCTTCCGGTGGATGATCAGCGAACTAATGTTTTTCGTATTCATAAACCAGTGTTAGCGATATGATATGAATCCTGTCGATAGCCGGGGCTAGTTTAGCACGCTCGTAGCGCGGGCTAGTAAAATGACTATGCATAGTAGGGCTGGGGACGGATCGGTTCGGTTCGGAGCAGTTACTGTGACGTCATTACTCGGTTGAACCGAGTACAGTACCGAGTATAAATTTGTGGCGGCATATTTAAAATGTATATAGATTGAGTCGATTTTAGAACGTACTTTGAAAGTGAAACCAAGCGTGTTTTAAAAGCGTTGTAGTAAAGCACTTTCGTTTTGCCAATTGACGAGAAAAAAGTGCTTCTCTTCATTGCAAAATGACAGTTGCAAAATTCATTTGCGTGATTACAACTATTTGCGGAGTTATTTTGTATGAAAGGCCTATTTAACTTTCAGCGTTGTTATAGCCTATATGACAGACGAAATAAAATTGATAAAATAATTCTTAATACTAACAACTAATAAATTAACATGTGATGTAAACGTTAAACGCTGCAGCTAATTAAAAAAGAAGATAGAAAGAAACGGGCTCCATGAAGCGCTGCCTAAAACACTTAAAAAATACACACAGAATTATTTACTATTACGGAAAGTGGATAAAATAATCAATAAAACGTGGAATCTTAAACTGAAAAACATAATGTTTATTTATTTTATAACATTACTACCCTTCAATACAATCATGTCCTCTTTGGTGAAGAGTAATATTATTGATAAATTAAAGTAATTAGGTAACATAATTCGTAGAAACAAATACAAATATAATTATGACTGATGAGGTAACACAAATCCAATAAACACAAATAGAAGAAAAATAAAATGCATTCCTTTTTTAACATATTTTAATAGTAATCAAACACACTAATATAATGATAATAATGACAAGAGTAGTAATAATAATAGTAATAATAAGATTATTATTATTATTATTATTATTATTATTATTATTATTAGTATGTATAGTAATATGTTCAGACTGTCAATGTTCATTAGGTCCACTTGACAGGTCATATAATAGGATGAACTCCTCTTCAATACTAGGGGCCTTTCAGCCCGCCTTGAGGATAAGGAAATAATATTTTGTCCTGCAGCAGAAAATATATAAATACAACAGTACCTACGTTGTTGTCTGCTAGAATTAAGTAAAACACGTGAACTCTGTTTGAACGTTTGAACTGACCGGTAACGGCTACGGTTAACCGAGTAACTTCGGTGCTCCGCTGCCAAGCACATAAACCGATAGAACCGAGTAACTCAACAGTTCTATTCGCTCCGTCCCCAGCTCTAATGCATAGCACCCTATTAGTTTATTTCCCTTATCCCCTATTAATTTAATTTTAGGTTACCAAATATTATTGGAACGTGTCAAGAAAAATTTTTTATTCAACGACGCTCGCAACTGCCGAGGTTATATAAGCTTCTCCGGTGTACCGGAATTTTGTCCCGCAGGAGTTATTTTACATGCCAGTAAATCTACTGACAGCACACTTAAATGACATCGGCATGGCCGGGATCGAACTCGCATCCTCGGCCTTAGAAGGCCAGCGCTATACCAACTCCGTCAACTAGGCCGACGAATGTATCGATATTGTAAGATAAATCATTCTACACCAGTGATGTCAAAGCAAGCGCATTTTTCTGACCTTGACGTCGTGCGCGGGCATCAAGCGCTAGATAGGGAAGGAGAAATAAGCAGCCTGTTGGATTAAGAAAACAGTGGTGCACAAACTTAAAACGGAACGTTAAATTTTATGTCGTTATCTTTATATGGCTTCTATTTGATATTATCTATACTGTCTGTAAAATAAAGGTACTGACACCAATTTCTCAATATTACAGTTGTGTTTTAAACGTTAATAACATAATAAAGAGTTAAGAAGGAATATTTACATACACTCAGTAGTAGTACAACTATACTATACTAAGTGAATGAAACATATCCTTCATAAAGTAAGTGATATCCCAAAAAAAATAGTGGTTGAATATGACATGATAAGTTGGAATTGATATTTATGGTATCTTTACTTACTTACTGACTTTTAAGGAACCCGGAGGTTCATTGCCGCCCTCACATAAGCCCGCCATTGGTCCCTATCCTGAGCAAGATTAATCCATTCTCTATCATCATATCCTACCTCTCTCAAATAAATTTTAATATTATCTTCCCATCTACGTCTCGGCCTCCCTAGAGGTCTTTTTACCTCCGCCTCCCAACTAACACTCTATACGCATTCCTGGATTCGCTCATACGTGCTAAATGCCCAGCCCATCTCAAACGTCTGGATTTAATGTTCCTAATTATGTCAGGTGAAGAATACAATGCGTGCAGTTCTGTGTTGCGTAACTTTCTCCATTGATGGTATCTTTAGCCTTATAAAAGTAATCAATGAACTAATCAAAACAATATTATAGTACAAAGCAAAGTTACCTACTGTTCGCGCAACTTATCTGGGCAGCTAAAGGAGCGGGGAAGCGGGGTGTAGCGAGGTTGCTTGTAGCGGTAGCGTGGCAGGAGAGGGAAGGAGAGGGGCAGCGAGAGAAAACTAGGGAACCCAAGTGCCTAGATAATTTGCGCGGACAATAGGTACGGTAAATGTTTTAAGTGTAACTAATATTCAATAACAAAACTCTTATCGCATTATTCTTTTAAGGTGATATTGGTGAGCAACTTCCTATCATCAGAATATTAAATTATTTTCTCTAATTCTGCTGAAGCTATAGAGCTGACACATTTACAACACATGGGCACGTACATCTTTTACCTATGATGTAACAGTACGGTAGTTGCTTTGTTAATTCATTTCCTTAGAAACATTTTCCATCCGAATATTTTCAAACTTTGTAATACATTATGTTCAGTAATACGTATTTACAGTATATTAGATTTACGAAAACATTGTTTCAGTACTAGCAGGCTACTAAACAAATAGGACTATATTTGAAAATTTCACTTTTCTATAAAACAAAGTTGTGAAAATATTCCTTTTGAAAAAAAAATAACAAATTTGTGAAAAAATGGGCATTAAAACTTACATTCTTATAATGTGCTTATACTTCTCATACAAATCTAAAAATTAACATAGATACAGCTTTAATAAGTTTTCTTGCCTTTATCCATTGAATAAGTGCTGGCCATCCCTGTATATAGCTCGACCAAGTGACGTATACTACCTCTTTCGTTTCTGACTTTCCTTTCCGCTGTAAAGAGCTCTAAAGCGTGCGCTTGCACCTATAGGCATCGATTGGCATGACTGTTCTATACAGATAAACGGATACATGGATAGTCTGACGATCAAGACAAGACAGGTTAGGACAGAACAAGACACGACAGGGCAGAGTGGGTGGGTGGACGGGTAGGTAGGTGGATAGACGGATCGGCATACAAGGAAGCAATAACACTTAAATTCTTACGTTGATGCTATGAAAAAATATGATTTAACGTGAACATTTCATTTATGTCTTTGATGCTCATATTTAGTGAGAAAATTTTAATTATTACAACAGTTAAAATGAATTTTTCTATTGCGGTATTAGAAACAGATGTGGACAGCTTTGAAGTTTCCATGATGTTACGGTCAAAGACTTGATTCCTATGTACAGTATAGATGTTTATCCACTGGTGTATTCTTTTTTATTGAAGGCTCATTGTTATTCTGAGCCCACCTCATAAAGTTCTATTGCATAACCGTTACGTTTTAATAAAAATCACACGTACATTATTCAAGAAATATTCGATAGGTATATCATAAAGAAATAGAAAAGCAGCGTCATTGATAAAGTGCTATGTCGCGACATTTTGTTTTATTTTTATACCACGTATAAAGCGAAAATTTTATTGTGCTACAAAAATGAGTTCGATATTCTCACTGACATACCGTTTTCAGCATCTTTGAAACCAGGAAGTGGTGTTGGAAAGTATATCTCAATATTTAAGTATATTCTACTGTATCGATTCTATTATGTTAAAATTTCAGAATACACTTACCCGATTGTTATTGAGATAAAATATAATAATCTAATTAAATGTTAATGCATCTTTATTTCGAATTAAATCACAGTTTTGTAATATATTACAAATCTGCTCTTGAAGCTAATTATGGGATAAGCTGTAAGTGAAATATTTCTTGCAGGAACTTCAAAATATATTATCGTAGAGAAATTAAGCCTTAATTACTTAAGAGACAGTGGAAAAGTACAATTATATAATATTTCCAACGGTCGTTTGAGTAGAATTCATCTCCTATTGCGTCGAATTTATAGAAGTGTTACTAGACTTGGGCTTACTGACAAAAAAGAAGCTTTCTAACTCCGATATCTGTAAATATTATAACTTATTTTAAATAATTATGTTTCCCAAAATTGAGAAATTACATAAACAGCTTTCTGTAGCATTTAGTTAGTGGATGGATACACATTTTAAAATAACCTATTGCGCGTAGGAAGTATTTTGTTTTCACCAGTTAATATGACTTCGGTGCTGTCGCATTAGTGTATTCATAAATTCAATGAAAATAAAAATTTAAATGTTTAACTTTTAGGTAATTGAATCAGTCGCACTTCTGTTGTCACATAATGCTTTATGATGCCTTTGGGATAGCACAGTCTAGTACATACAGTCACGAAGCTTGGGATGATTTTTTTGCATTTCTCGCGATAGTTGCTAACTGCATGGAGCGCTGTGAGTACTAGTAACAATAGACTGTGCCACTGCCATCGTGATCTAACACAGGCCGTAAGACTCGCTTAACCCGATCACGAAGGGCGGCGTTCCAACCATATAAATTAGTTGGAACGCATAAAGAATAACATATATTTCTTTAAAATGTAGTGTAATTGCATTAATAAAATTTAAAACAATGATTATGAGACACTTCAGACATAATTCACTTGCGAGTTAAGGTGTAATATTATTTTGGTGTGAAAATTACTTTGTTAGTATGTGTAATATCTGCCTTTATTTCGATTAAATATTGTGAAATTCTTGTATATTCATTTATGCACGATTCAATAATTTTCAGTTGCACCGCACGGATATATAGAAATGTTGAAATTATAGGTTATGTTTACTGTACCAGTTGCCCCTTTCTGTCTAATTTTAGTGGTCTCTAATGCCGTGCCATTACATAATGTATGATACGTCATATGAAAATTATAGGTTATGTGTACTATATTTAACTTATATTCCTATATTCGCAATTATACATTATAATTAAACATAATGTCATGTATTATACCCCGCGCATTCATTTTGTCTGTATTTTAATACTACAACTGAGTACTGAATTATTGTATTTATCTACTACCTAAGAGACGAAGTAACACAATTGTACGCACGTACACTAATTTCATGAGTGGTATGGTAAATTTGCTGTCTACAATTAAGGAAGGTGGATGTGCTAAATTAAAATCACAATATAAATTATTTTTTATTGAACCTCAAAATAGCTTCCATTCTAAACTTAATAAATGTTGATGCGAATAGATTATGTTAACATGTAAAATTCTCTTCGCACTAAAATAACACAGTTTTGTAATTATTTCTGCAGCATATTATGCAACAAGAAGTAGACGGAACTTATGGATACATTACACTAAATAAAACTCAGCAATGGTACGCAATAAAGTTATATTATAATATTTCACTGAGCTCCATACACTGAAATAGAAAACCCGAACATACATTACGGCCTGGTCTAGATCGAAAAGGCATTGACTGTGCCGTATTTCGCATTGTCGTAAATAGTTGTGTAAAATGTGAAATGTTAGTTATCGATTTAATAACTGTAAATGGCTAAAATACAATAATTTGAATAATACTATGGGACAAGGAGACGTTCGTAGCACTATAAAGTGTAAGAGAAAGAGGTCAGAGTTATCCTTCTTCCGTAAGATCCAGGAAGGTGAGTTTATAAAATATAATATATACTTTATGAAAACAATATATAAACCTTATTATTTCATATTTTAATAGTGGAAGGAATGTGTTATTTAAAAAAAACACGATATCGAAAGTACAATACATTTTATCGTCTACTAGGGAAAGGGTCTGTGATGAGGCGATAGTAGCGACTATCTATGGATGCATATTTAGTAAGTATTGAGCTTCGTGACTGTATATACTAGACTGTGGGGATAGTCCGGGTCTCAGACCTAATAAAGGATTCAGTCTTGTGTCCGAATCGAATGAATGTATGAACGAGAATAAATGGAAAGAAAACAACTAAATGGTGCGCGAGTAAGAGTCTTCGCAAGGAGCTTGGGACAGTAGGAAAAAAAAACTACTGTATGTGCGCTACAAACCGGGAGGCTATTTGTCTTTGTCCGTTTGTCGTCGTTCTATTGAAGAAACAGAGGTTTTCTGGAACGATAGAACGGAAAATTGGCGTAACGTAATAGGTATTACCATATGTTTTTCAACACCCATTAATTCTGTCATATTTGCTTAAAAGTCTGTTGAATTTAATTTACACATTGGAGATGGTGCAGCAGAAATACTTTTTGAGTTCTGTTTAACAAAATATGAAACATACGTTAATATTAATTTCAATGGATAAAGCGCCATGCTGGTTTTTTGATAATGAAATAAAGTGACTCGGAGAAGTGGAAAGCTATGATAATAAATTAACAGCGGGTTCGATTCCCGCTCGGGCTGATTACCTGGTTTTGTTTATCCGAGATTTTCCCCAACCGTAAGGCAAATGTCAGGTAATCTACGTTGAATTATCGGCCTCATCTCGCCAAATACCATCTCGCTATCACCAATTTTATCGACAGTAAATAACCTCGTAGTTGATACAGCATCGTTAAATAACCAAGTAAAAAAGAATTGATACAGGATTTCTCTCAAATCTGAAATTATCCCAGAAATGAGAATCTTACCACAATGCTCTCGGTAATGAAGTCATACAAAAGAATAAAACTTACTGTATAGTGATCTATAACATCACATATCATAATTATTAATTAACGGCGAAAAGAAGTTTCCATCACACACTTCAAGTGCAACATAAAAATGCAACACCACAATAAGTTACAAAATAAAAACAACAAAAGACTGTCAAAAAACTGAACGTCAGAACGAATCATAACCCTCAAACACACGGTAAACATGTAGTTATCTTCGATGGTTTTCACTGACTATAAACGCTCCGTTCTGAATTTTAATTTTCTGTTTGCCCATAGGCCTATTTGCATTTCTATCTTTGTAATTGGTTTTCTGTTTGAATTTTTTTCAGCACAAGTCAATCTAGATGGAAACTTCTACTCTTGGGACGGATTATTTAATAACTGAATAAATGTTTAACTATATTAATTAATTCTCTTCAATTTTGCTTGTTCAATTTAAGTTTTTCTTGGACGACTTATCTGCTAGTTTATATACTACGAATGTGATAGTAAACCATAATTAATAAATAATAAAAACTAATAGTAACAAGAATAATAGTTAAAATAAAAGATTAGTACATTATATTCTAACGCCTAACGCTGAATTCATTATATCGTCCGACCAGGAAAGCCGACAATTTCTGCAATTCAATAAATAGTTTAAGTTACATGACTAAAAACAAAATGTATAGGCAAGGTCAAAATGGAACAATTACAAAGAGATTGTATAATCAAATAATTCGTCAATATTATAAAACGGATTTAAATTTAACCAACTAGAGATGTAAAATTTGGGAGCAACTCCGCTTAAATTAAAAATATGGGATGGAAATTTATTTGCAACCTTCAATGACACTTGACAAATGTTATTTTTTTATTATTTAGCAAGTCTACATGTTATGATATTAAAATTATTTCCTTGTCTTGTATCATAGGAATGAATATTATTTCTTAATGTTATAGTTGGAAGGTTATTTTTAACATATAAAATTAACTCTAAAATATAAAAAACTTACTAATCATGATTTTGTTTTTCACAAATAATAGTTTACAATGTTCATTAAAAGCTGCATTTCATATAATTCTTATGGCCCTTTTTGAAGCAATAGGACCCTATTTATAAAAGCACTGTTGCCGCATAGCAATATTCCATAGGTAAAAGTATTTTGAAAGTAAGCAAAATATGCATCACGAATGTAGTTTTCAGGTACAACAGTTTCTAATCTCTTAAGGAGAAACAAAGTTCTTGAAAGTTTAGTAGAAATATAATCAACACGACTTTCCCATGTCAACTTGGAATCAACAATAATTTCTAACGTATTAAACTGACTTTGGTCATGATCGCTCTTCTTTTTTTATTTCAGTAGATTATTTTACGACGCTTTATCAACAGCTTAGGTTATTTAGCGTCTGAATGAGATGAAGGTGATAATGCCGGTGAAAATGAAAGTTACCCAGCATTTGCTCATATTGGGTTGAGGGAAAACCCCGAAAAAAAACTCAACCAGGTAACTTGCCCCGACCGGGAATCGAACCCAGGCCACCTGGTTTCGCGGCTAAACGCGCTAACCGTTACTCCACAGGTGTGGACTCGGTCTTCTTAAGAGTAAAAATCACACGTTCAGTTTTAGCATAAATATAAATGTGCACCTACTCCTGAAATGACTATGAAAAATTTAAATATTCGTCACAAAATTAGATCTAACTTCAGAAAATTAATGTTTAAGTATATTGTGTTATTCACTGGATATGACCTAATGGTAGCTCAATTCCATTTTATTGCGAATGAAGCAAATATATACACATCACTGGTAATACAGTTACAAAATCTTTTATTTGTTTTACGGTATGATATCTTAAAACAACTTGGGAAGTAGCATTATGAACATTTTATGTGATTATACTAAGCGCTTTACATTAAGTTAACCAATAATTAACTGAAAATGAGTCATTCGATGGTAAAATGTAAAACAATAATCTATACAAACTAAAAACATAGGCTACTCTTGCACGTAGAAAGGCGATAGTTTCAAATATTTTCTTTGTAGCTCAATGACAGTGTGTGAAAAAAGAAGTTAGTTCATCCAGAAAAATACAGTCCTGCAAGGTAAGACCTGGCCTTTAAATTAATTGTGACAATGCAAATACGAATTCTTATGGCATATTTCATACTTCGTAGCTACCGGCGTAGCTCAGTCGGTTAAGGCGCTTGCCTGCCGATCCGGAGTTGCGTTCGGGCGCGGGTTCTTTTCCCGCTTGGGATGATTATCTGGTTGGGTTTTATTCCGAGGTTTTCCCTAACCATAAGGCAAATGTCAGGTAATCTATGGCGAATCCTCGGCCTCATCTCGCCAAATATCATCTCGCTATCACCAATCGCATCGACGCTATATAACCTCGTGGTTTATACAGCGTCGTTAAATAACCAAGTAAAAAAATTCATACTTCTTTTACATAAAAATTGCTAAAAAAATTACAGAAAAGTAATATCACTACATTCATATTTCCCAAAAAGTGTTGGTTTACGTTAACTTTACTGTGTAATTTGTGATGGTATTTCCATTAACATCTAAAGAGATTATCAACTGCAGATGTAACCCTCTTATCAAACTGTTTACTGAAAATTTAGTCTGTTTGTCCTTTAGACGTATATTTATTTTACAAAGTAATTCATAGATATATATTTAAACCTGCAGTATTTGTCTGAAGAAGTTCTTGACTGTAACTCTTTTGGTAATAATTCCTTTGTAAGAATTATTATGGTGGAATCTGATCTGTACCGTTTAATTTTTAACTCCTATACAAGAAAATAAAATTGCTAGAATCATTTTGAGTTAATTATTAGCATTTTTAGTTAGCTTTAAGGTAAAGTTTCATTATAAATTTAGTAAAAATGAATATTTTGCATGTACATAAATATCTGTACAGTAGAAAGACTGATGGAAATAGTTAGCCCATATTAGGAATGATGAAAAAGTGTTTGTACGTAAAAATGTTAAATCCATCTTTAAAAAGTTACAATATTTTTCTTTAAATTTGTACAACGATGTATATAAAATCCAATTACTATATGAAAATATTACATTATTTTTCTATAATTAAGTGAGAAGGAAAGAATTCAGATGTTTACTCAGTTGCAAAGTCACTACGCTGAAGTGAAATATAGATAATGAAAGAGAGTGATAAAAATGTAATGCAAAAGAAAGCGAATTCAAATTGTTTAAAAGTGTGCGTGGCATAAAATAACAGCTAAGTGAACGTATAATGAAATCGTGCAGAAAAAAAATTACACTTATAAAACATATCTGAAATTTAGGGGTTACAGATTGAAATACATTCATCGTGTAAGTATCATAGAGTTACTGATTATCCTAAAGCTCTCGAAAAACAAATTAATTGGACGATACAAGGAAAAAAACACACACATACACAGAGAAATTCCTCAATGCGAATGTGACAATACATAGCTGCTCTAGGCAAAATAAATGTCATGCCGATCTAATCGTATATTTTTACATTATTTAATAATTCTGCCACAATTGAATTTATCTATTGCATATGATAATAATTATATTTCTATTTGTATTATTTTACCAAGAACTACAATATTATTCATCAGTATTAGCTAGTTCACTATACACACGGAAAATATGATGAATTCTCGTTTCGTGTAATATATAATGGACGTAGGTTTATTGTATTTTCATGAACTTTTCTACTTAAATTGCAGAGGTTCAATGGTCAAGTGTAAGTAATTTTTACACAAATTCACATGAAATAACTCTTAAGCCTCGCAACTTTGCTGCTCTAGAATTAATGCTACTTATCTGAGGTCCTTTTTGACCCCAAGAATATTCGTTGTTAATCATTAGAATATTTTGTAGCTTAATGGATTTTTATAAACATTACAAGCAATTTGAAAGTTTTTATTGCATCTAGAGTTATTAATTATGTTTAAACGATTAATGAATGAATTAATTCAATGAATTTAATGGCAGACTATTTATTTTGTAACTGTGTTTTTATTTTTCAAATTATCAGAAAACACATTCATTTTTCTTGAAATATGACACAAGAAGGAAATCATTACTGCATCAAGTGTTAATTATTATGCTTATACAAAATTAATTAATTTAATCTCATCACATGCTGTGGTAGAAAGAACATGAAGTTAATTTTACAAATACAAATAATTACTCTTGAACCTACAACATTTTATCCATAGCCTACATGGCAGTTCATGCTGTATTTGTTTTATTGTTCACTTTTCAAAGTACATGTTCACTTTGTTTAAAATAAAACACTATCACTGCAAAATAATTTTAACTAGAAAATATAGACGCATTCTACAGTATAGCTGGGGCCATCCACGAATCTAAGCAATAAACATGAAAAAATAATCAATTTATAATATTATGAAAAACTAATTTTAATTGTAAAGGAAACTAAAATAACCAAGGATAGCATATCTAAGTTACTGGAACGTGTAGGAGTAGATGTAGATATTAACAATAAGATATAGTATGGGGTCTTTTTTTTCTTTCTTTTATATTTATTTGGATTCGTGGTACAATACCGCGTTTTCGTTATGATAGGTTAATATATTTCAGAAAAGACTCCAGGTAAATGCCGAGAGTTAATAGTCATCGCTTTCAGTAATAATTTACTTATTACAAAAATCATTATTTGAAATTTAGAAAGTTCAAAAATTTATTAATCATTGACTATACTAGGGCTGTTTTAAAATTCATTATCCCATACAGAAAAAAAAAACTAGAATTATCTTGAAACAATCTTAGAATGTAAGTTTCATGGCCGGCATTTATAAATAAATGTCCACACCTGTCGAGTAACGGTTAGCGCGTCTAGCCGCGAAAGTAGGTGGCCCGGGTTCGATTCTCGGTCGGGGAAAGTTACCTGGTTGAGGTTTTTTCCGGGATTTTCCCTCAACTCAATATATGAGCAAATGCTAGGTAACTTTCAGTATGGAAGCCCGGACTCATTTCACCGGCATTATCACCTTCATCTAATTCAGACGCTAAATAACCTAAGATGTTGATAAAGCGTCGTAAATAACCTACTAAAATAAAAAAAAAGATCATAAATAAAGGATTCTTCGGACTGAGTGACAGTGGTCTACTGGCGGTGTTGCACCCAAATGTTTTATGTTGTGTTAGTGATTAAGTTTTGTTATGTTGTGCTTTCTGGATACTGTACGAACTATGCTGTCATTGACTGTACATTTTGATGCCGAAATTAAATATTTCTGCGACCGGGATTTAAATCCCAGAGTCCTCATTTTAGGACAAATTTACTGTGAATAAAACATGCATTCCCATAAGTTACCGATAATAATTGTTAATCTGTTTTGCATTATTAATTTCTGCGAGTATTCTTTCAATTTCTGAATAACACTTCTGTTTATGATTTTCTCCTCTATCAGGTAATCAATCATGTCATACTATATATAATCCCACAACACTGATGATATGACTTCACCAATCGATTGAACAAACTTTGCTCTCTTTGAGGGTTGAGTGTCATCGTATTTACGTTACTTCGATTGATCTTTGGCCCCTGGTGCATAGTGATGGATCCAGATTTTATTTGAGATCACATTTACAGAAAATGTGTTGTATTTTGATCAAACAGAGCCAGAATATTTTTCAAAATTTTATAAGAAACGAGTTTTTATTCCGATTGTAAAACCGAAACATCCACCTTGGACATACCCAAATCCTTGACTAAGATATGCTGCACCAGTTCAGCTGAGATACGTATTACCTAATATCACGTAGTTTTATTCGACGATTTTACAATACCATAACGTGGACTTTGTCGACGATTTCCTTGTCGGTTATTGTTACTGATCATCCACTAGCCTTCTATGCCCAAGGTTGCGGGTTCGATCCCGGGCCAGATCGATGGCATTTAAGTGTGCTTAAATGCGACAGGCTCATGTCAGTAGATTTACTGGCATGTAAAAGAACTCCTGCGGGACAAAATTCCGGCACATCCGGCGACGCTGATATAACCTCTGCAGTTGCGAGCGTCGTTAAATAAAACATAACATTAAACATCATCCACTACGGGGATCATCTTCCACGCTCTCTCGGCAGTGTTAAAATATGGCTGCCAATTTCTTCACGGTCGAAAGCGAAGGAACTGATTCGCTCAATATTATATTCATGTATGTTTCAGTTTCTCTTAGATTCATCCCATTTTTACGAAACATTTAATGACGGCATGATGTTCGACATTTCCATTATGGACAATCTGCTCGACGCACTAATATAAAAATAAAACTACTACCTACATGAAATGTACTGAGCAAAAGCCCATAATTTTTTCGCACATCATATAATAAAATACCAAAGATAATATTGATGGTAAGTATTGTTTACGCGATTCCGATATCACTTACACTGTATATCTGCCATGAATTTTTCAAACAGCCCTCATAAGATTCTTCAATCTTGAATACACACTTCTAACGCTTATATAAACACCAGGCTTCGGCCTAGGGACACAGAGTAACCAGTATGAGGTTTAGAGTACACGAAGAATAATTGATGTCGTGACCCATGTGGAAGGGTGACTGCAACAGCACAGGTGGGTCCGTAATGTGCATCACCGTTGTGTGTATTGCTGCTTGGCTGCGGTACGTGTAACAGGCTTCGGCATAGGGACATCTGATTGAAGGTTACAACTCACTTTAATACTTTAATGGCAGACATTTATTGTCTACACTAGGAATGTACTGCATATACTGCATCTGTACAGGGTGAAATATATTTTGTGTCGTACTGTGACGGACTGTTTACATGTTAAGGCACGAAGTAACGGCGCGCTTCATCTCTCACTTCACTCGACCAATACGACACTATCGCCCTGCGTTCTGATTTCATGCGTTTCTGTATCCAGGACCGAAGCCTGATAATCACTAATGAACAATTAAGTTATTTAAATTAAATAACTTCACTCTGTTAATTGTTTAATTCAGGCATGCCAGAAATCAGACTCTAAATGTGCACTTTTGTGCGCGGATCGCCGGTCTGTGCAGACTGCATCATTCGAGCGTTGCTCTTACCCGTTCTTAGCTGGAGGGGTGTACAATAATCTAGTCTGCGCTTCTAGGGTTGGATTAAATAGACATTTGGACATTATAAACACATTTAGCAGAAGGGAAAAAAACGGTTATTATCAGTGTCTATACTTGACAATTGTAATACAAGAAACTTTAGACTTACTCAGTTATAGTTCACAAAGTAGTGGTTAAAGCATAATTTATAAATATGATTTTTATATAGTATTTGAAAAAAAATATTGCAGTAATTTCGAAACAACAAAAAACGAACATGTATTTCATTTTACGTAGTAGGTACTAATTATTTTTAAGTAATATATCCTGCTCTTTCATTGGTCATCGAGCATTGTTATTTATTGGGACCATTGGTACAAAAATGTTGAAGAAAATATTATACTGCCAACTAATTACATGCAGTAGGACATTGTGAAGTTTTTATACTGAAATAATTTCCTTGCTGTATGTCAATATAAATTAACATTAATATTAATAAATGATATAAATTAAGCTTAGAATTTAAATTCATATATAGTTTATTTGAAAAACGTTGAGAGCAAGTATCGACAATTTGGGAGCGTTACTGAAAGAAATTAAAAGTGTAGTTCACAAGCTGTGAAGCGACGATATTCTATTTTTGTCAGGTTTAAAGATTTATTAATGTAGGCTAAGTATATTAGCATAATATAGTGACGTAAGATGAAAAATTTGCCATTATATATTTTTCCAGAAATGTTTTCCGCCTTGCAAATAGTTGCTTTCGTCGCTCCTTACAACCTCACATGTATTCCTCACTATATTTTCACCACTTACCAGCTTATGAAATGAAGTCGTAAGTCGTCTAACCATTGATTGTTAGTACAGACTCCAAAACAACGCCATTGTCAAGTTCGTTTTGCCGTGAGAGTACTGATTAAGGAATAAGCGCTGGTAATATCATATTTTGAGAACTGTACTAATCTGATCTTCTGATCTAAATTGTCACAACACTATTACCTCGACATGGGCTGATGAAAGCCTTTCATTTTAAAATAATTATTGTTGGCTGAGGAAAACATTATAACATTTATGTTATATGATTCACAATTTCTCTTCATCGTTATCTGTGAACTTCTCACTTTATTTATCATAACTCATTCACATAATCAAATCAGCACCCGTACTGAAACTGCGTTACTGAAAGAAAAGCTGATATGCTGTTGCAGGTCTGTATAGCCCTGTCGCGTTCCCCTCCAAGGCGATTCACTCCCTCCAGGTAGGGGAATAGAAAGTGCATATCGCACAGAGACTACTGCACAAAGTGTGCAACTGCATAATGTGCAGGGTTTTGGCATGCCTGAGTTAAGGTAAGTAAAGATTAAAATTTGGATCAAATTTGATCGAAAATTCAAATGTTTGTTTTAAGTATTAAAAATACTCCATACTTTAGAAAATATCCAAAGAAGAAAAGAAGAAAAATTTTGAAGCGCAACATACGAGCAGAGCAGTTTTGAACAAGTAACATACATAATATTTTTACTTATTAAAAAAATTCTACGCCTTGCATCATGCAAAATTTTCAGGTGTTGTACTTTTAGTCCTATGGAGACGAAATTTTTCAAATAAGTTAAGAGAAATTTTATTTGAAGAACAAGATTAGGTATTGTGTCGTGATGGAAAGGTTCATCAAGTGCACATTTCAGAAGTTATGTAATAACTGTATCCTGGTTATTTATATTCGATTATGGAAAATCAGAAATATACAATGTGAATGCCAAAACTAATCAAGATAAATAAAACATGATAACCAAATTTGGTAATTATATCCATGACGAATGTCATTACAAAAATCAACACATTAAATATTATATATATATATATATATATATATATATATATATATATATATATATATATCATTGGGAGTATTGTTTGTGGCGTAATTAGAAAAAAAATTTAAATTATTTTATAACTCAAACTATTTAGCTTAGGGATTTCAAAATGTATCATTTTTTATAGTAATCTGTAAGAATGTGTGGTAAAAATTTTAAAAGAATTGTGTGAATATATTAGATTTCACAAATTTCACTGATGGTTTACCTTAAAATTTACTAGGTAGGTCTACTTGTGTGAAAGTTTTCGAGTGTACGAATGTTGTAAAAATTTAAATCGTCTAACAAAATTATAATAGAAGCCATATGTGTATGGAAAGAAACGAATGTAAGTTGATTTTGTATGATTATTCGAACATTTAAGCCAGGCTACTAAATTGACACACAAATACAAGCACGTGGTATACACAGTGGCTAAGGCGAAGACATTTAAAGGAACAAGGTTGTGATTTAAGCTGAAAACCATGATTATTTATTTTGAGTTTAAAAAAAAAAGTACAAAATTTGCTCTTTAAAACTATGTACGCACAGCGTAATGTTTGGGGATATATCTGTAGATAAACTCTGTATAGGCTATAATTTCTTTGAATGTGGCGGAGCATGCAATTCATTCATATTCTTATAAAAAAAAAGTTTGTTATAAATTACGATTTTTTAAACTTCAGTGCATTTTTATCTGAAACTATTGAATCTATTTCCTTTAAATATGTACACTCGTTTCTGCAGCATATGTTCTACAAAGTGTATCTACAGGTTTATGAATTTCACACACGACATAAGAAAAATTAATATGCATTGAAAACAAATTTTAATCAAAGTAATTTTTTTTCTGTCTCACTAAGGGTGAAATATTCAACTATATATATGCTTTAGAATTTACAATATACATTACTTGATAATTTAAAGAAAATTTAAAGAATATGGAAGGAGATTGTAGCAAGTATTGTGCACTTAAATTTTGGTACAAGGCAAACTGTGTTAATTTCGCAGTACGTCTAATTTCGCAGTATCTCATTCATTCATTAATTGCGGAGTTGTACGTTTTCGTTTGAGCTTACAAAAAATACAGGTAAATGCCAAAACCTGTCGGATATGTTTCATGTATGAAGATCCTATTGCAACGCATTCTGGCGAAAGTTATACAACTATCTGCTTTAGAAGGTGTGTGTTTGCTGAGATAGCGTGAGTGAATTTGCAGTGTTGTGTTTCTGGACGTTATATCGTCGAGATATTTAGAACTGTAAGTATCACACTATGATTAATGAATTCTCCACTTCTTATGGTTAATTTGAACCCTTGCTTGTTGTTTTATCTAACATAGTTTGTTCGTAATATGCATTTGCCTGTACTCAATTTCTTAACCAGTTTCCGCTAGTTGCCGGCAGATCAGTTCGAGTGGCACGCAGATTCTAACTTCCTTTAATAAGCGCTATGGGCTAAGTATGCGCCAGCCAGAAAATCTGTCCTACAATAGAGCAGAAGCCTCAATACGCTCGAATTTGAACGATTTTTATGATGTGCTATGAAGTGTGTATGAGAAGGCAGAACTGAGTAACAAGCCTAATCTCATTTCGAATTAAGATGAAACAGGGTTTTCATTGGTTACCAAACCTAACAAAATTGTGTCCCCAAAAGGAGCAAAGTCTGTCCAACTTCAAAACAACGTCAGAGAAAGGAGAAACAACAATTGTCTTGCTAGCGGAAGAGGATTCGGATTAGGCCTAAATAGTTCTCATAATGTATCTTTTCTATCTTTGATATAATTATTTAATGCAGATATGTGTTAGATAAATTTATTAATTTACAATTAATATGCAAGCCTTTTCCTGTTATTAGTGTTAATAATTGCAGCCCAGTTGTTCTATATTTATTGCCTAGTTTGTTAATGTGTGTTCAATTCATGTATGTAAACATGTACTGATGTTTAGATTACATTAAAACATGTTTTGAACTAAAAAGAAATTGCGTAAGTGATACTGCGAAATTGCCCGAGCAGTACTGCGAAGTTACACGAATTGCTAAAAGATACACATATGATCTCATATTTTAGATGGAGCTATTTCCCTGTTGGGATACACTTAAAAAATCAAATTTTTATACAAACCAATAAAATTATGTCTAGTGATTAACCGCCGCATGAAGGAAGTTTTTTAAGCATTTGTGGGTGTTACTATAGACAGAAAACCTTAATACTGCGAAATTAGCCGAGTTTGCTTTACATTTAGCAAAATCGTAAAGCAATTTATAAGTTAGGACAGTTTTTTGCACTTAGATAAGAAACTAATTATATATCTTTTACACCCCTGAATTTAGAATGATTTCTTTTATAACAATGGCAATTTATATTCCACACTGAGCACTAAAAGCCTAGATATACTAAACTGAAATTTTGTGCAGGATTCACAACTCTGTCCCCTTAAGGTTTTATGAAAGGCATTGTACCAAATTCCAATAACACCAAAGGCATCACTTGCTTGTTGTCGTCTATGCCGTCTTAGATTCTCGAAGTCTGTCGACGTAACTTGAAAAATGCTAATATAGGGTGTATGAACAAACTGTCAATTAGTACCGGTAGTTAAAAATTATTTACCATTAAATTTGTAAAAGAGCCAAAATCAAGATGGAAAACAATCAGTACGATTGCTATCCGAAAAGTATGCAACGCCGTCTACAGTTTAACGGGTTCAGATGAGAAAATAGCGTTGTAGTAGTATTTTTTAAACTGTAATTTTCGATGTTAGGAATACAAAGCAGTATGAAATGGATTTCTATTTGTTACCGTTTCGAAATTCTGCGTGATAATGAATACAGTGTGATATTCAATTCTATAACATAATAAGAATTAAATACTTGCATGATTCTTGCCACGGTTTTGACATCGTTACTATAAAATAATAAAAAGAACAGGGTTTCTAGAAAGTAATTGAATGAACAAAACACAAAAATATTACGGAAATACAAAGTTATGAAATTATATACAAATTACGCACAAACTAAATCAAATGGCTATTTATTAACATATAGTAAACAAATTTAATATAATTTAATACATTATGAAACGATACTATGAACAATAAGACAGACGGAGATGAGATTAAATTACTCTACATAAAGATTATAGAAATAAAATTCTAGAAGTCATTGAAAGGCAAACGATAAAAATTATTAAATGAGAAATTGCTATCATACAATAAATAAAATATGTATAAATAAATAAATATATACATGAATTAATATGGCGGAAGGTGAAGAATCGCGTCACACAGCAAGTCTTTAAGATGAAAGGAAGAGAAATTTTCTTTCCTCTTATGTCTAGTTCATTTATTTGGCGGGAAATCGACTTTGTCTCCAGAAAAAAGTGTAACATCTAAGTAAATTCAGTAACACTTGCCAACGCAAGGGAACACGCCTCTAACCAGCAATGAGGGCAGTTATTTGTAGACAGTGCCAACTTGAGATCTTTTTCGTGCAGTGACTGTCCTTGGTAAGTAACCGTTACGACTCACGAAACTCAATTTTTACGTGGATTTTAGTAACTTGGTTTACATTGCGTATTAAATAATGTACGAACTTTATTGGGAACCATTCAAGTATCGGTAATTAATAATTATATTAATAATAATAATAATAATATTATTATTATTATTATTATTATTATTATTATTATTATTAACAATATTACCTTACGTATTCCAACAAAAGATATGAGAGCCCACAAACTTTTCTATATTAGAAATTCGAAATTTCTTTCACCAGTCTCCAGATGCATTAAAAATGCCAACATGCATGGCTGCGAATTCGATCCCTTCAATGTATAGACTTTGTTTGCTCTTGGCAACGATTTATCATTTATGTATTCTTTTAGGCATTATACTCAATTAACATTGTCTCATAGTATTCTTAGTTATCCATTCATCGTCATTATTGTAATTGTAATTATATTTATGTGTAATAATTATTTTTGTTTTATGTTTTTGTTATATTTGTGCTGAACTGTAATTGGCCACTGGCTGTTGTACAGCACATTAAATAAATAAATAAATAAATAAATAAATAAATAAATAAATAAAATAAAATTAATGTAATGAAATGAAAACAAGGAAGATGTGTAATCACCTGATTACGCAGTTCAGAAGAAAGTTTTCAATAATAATAATAATAATAATAATAATAATAATAATAATAATAATAAACAAGTGAATTTCAAACTTTATGTAACGTCAACTTCATGCTGCATTGAATTCGAGGAATAAAAGAAACTCGTTACTTCGTTTTATTAGAACAGCAGTAAAATTCAAGCCAAATATTGGAATGAAATCATATTTATGAAGAATTAAACTTCATTGTTCCAGTTATAAAAAACACCTATTATCTAAAGAATCTCTCAGTTTATTGATAGGGTGCATTAGGTTACAAAAAAATACCCAATCACATTAATGAGTGGAGTAAGTGCCAAGTAACCAATCACAGGAATGAGTACAGTTTGTAATCTAGTTTATGCAAAACGCGGCAGAAAGAATAGAAGTTAGGTTCAGTTATTTTTTGAAAATACATTCTTTACATTTATAATGAGCTCGATAAATTGTAAAATAACATCGGATTTAGTACAAAATTTGTACCACTTTTCCACTGCCATTGTTTACAGCATTACTAATGACTATTTATTCAATTCTTTACATTAATGATTTCATTAAAGTCAGCTTTACCAAATGCTTCAGCTGTTGAAAACTATATTTTAATTGATTAATTACTGTAATAAATACAATAAACACAAGCTTATTTTACACAAAAAATGATAAATCGTTTTCGTATGGAACTCGTACGTGTCCAAGGAGCTAAACACACAAACTCACAGCCCAGACAACGTGTTACATGGAAAATATAGGGTGAAATACACATCTATATTTCTGCAACAACGTTGCTCAACTTCCATTACTTAAGCTGAATTAATAATAATGAAATTGCTACAATACTCTTCAACCGTAAATGTGACAGGAATATTTTGCAAAATATTTGTGGAATTGTTAAATCCAGTATAAAAAAGTTTATAAAAATAGATATTTCCATTGTATTTATAAGATAATGTGGAAAATTATTATGTAAATAACTGTTCCTGGAGAACCTAATCCCAAAGGATGAAAATGATAGAGTAATTTTCCATTCATGCTATGCTAAGAACTCCTGTCTTGAAAGGACTGCCTTTGAATACCTTCTATCCTGTATATAAGTTTAATCGGCTTTTGAATGTGCAATACATCTTCCCATAGTCCTTTTCTATTCACCTCTATTTTAACAAAACATAACGAGAATAGGGAAAGAACACAATTTGAACAAATTGTAGTTAAAGGTACCAGATAGTAATTCTATTGCATTCTGTGGCTAAAAACGTATCATTTTTAAATTAAATATTTTCAGTTCTATTAAAGATAGGCCCCTGAAACTTTTACATCTGTTAAACACACCTCTTTTAATATAATAATGTGGAAATGAATTATCTGAACTGTTTATGATTACTAGATTTTTAAATTTTGAAGTGCATAGAAAAAAATGTTTGAACTTAGATACCATTAGTTCAGAAACCACAATTCAATTGAGGTTTTAAATTTTGTATGTTATTGTTCATGCCTTGTTTGACATAGCCGGAGAACCTCTTTGCATTATAATTTACATATACATTTTTAGGCTAATTTCACATTCAATTTTCCTTTTAATTCAATTTCGAAAAATATTCCAAATAGGTTTCATAGGCTGTATAGAGCTTCATAAATGTACGTGCATCCTAAAATTCATCAGTCTCTCTCTAATACATAGTTTCTCAGAAGATATTGATACCTATATCTGTAGTAATATTTTGTTTTCTGTGCACTTCATAATTTGAAAATCTAGTAATGTCAAAGAAACACCTCCAGAGGATTCGTTCCCACATATTTATACCTAAAAAAGTGTGTGTAACATATGGTAAAAGTTTCAGGGGGCTATCTTTATTTAAGTGAAAAAATTAAATTTAAATATGATACGATTTTTAGCCATAGAGTGTAACAGAATAACTACCTGATGCCTTTAAAACCAATTAATAAATAAATAAATACCAATTAGGCCTAGAACTCTACGTTTCATATTCAATTCGGAACAAAATGTATATTAAATTGAGGTAGAGACAGTAAAATAATATGACATTACAATGCTCAAGTACTGTACTCAATAGCACTGAAAAACAAATACGAGCATTGAAATATTTAAATTCTTGGTAATTGGTACAGGCAGATTTTATAACTTTTTTGTGAAGATGAAAACAATTATTAAGAACTACAATGTAATAGAATATTTTATTAATTCATAATTTGCTATCGCGTTATCATGAAATGTGAGCAGTTGTTGAGAGGGTCCAATAATAATACTCGAGTAGATCTAAAGTTAAATTCAACAACTACTCCATAATTGTTCGTATATATTTATGACTTCCAAATTAAAATAACTCAATGACTTTAACAATAATACGGAAGAACTGAGACTTACTTATGTTATAAATCATTCCCCCGTGTTTCAAATATTGGGAATAACAAAGGAATTATTTATGATATGTCGAATACTAAGGCTTAAACTGCGAAAATCATTAGAGCTTCACTATAAATAAAGAAATATGAAACAAAAACTAGCTTCATTGACTGTAGGTTGAAAAATTAAAGTTCAATAATAGAAATGGAAAAATTGAGTGATAGCCCTCGAGCTTGAATAGTCGGTCATCATTCAGTGGCACAGCGCGTTGAGCGGACGAGCCTCTCTAACATGTCACATGACAGGGTAGTGATTCGTACAGATTGCAACTGAACAAATATGCGACATTCTTTCTTATTGCAACACAACAAGTAAACTTTCCACCGCTTAGTTACTATGGGTAGTTAATTCTTTATATAAGCCTACCAGTTGTCTTAGCAAGAGACGTTTGGATAACAAAGTTAAATCAGAAACGGGCAAACTTATAGCACCTCTTTGTGATTAGATTATGATTAGGCTACCCTGGTGGGAACCGAGAAATGTCATAAATAAAAAGGGTAACCAAAATGTTACGAATAGGTAATGTAAATGTTGGATTGGTAAATATTTAGTCCGTCATGGCCCTACATAAAAAACTCCAAAAAGTGTTTTTCTTTTTTGTCATTAACTTTTCATTTGTTGAGTATATTTGTGTTTAATAAGTGGCAGAAAAACTGTTGAAATTATGATTACTAAGTTTCCCGCTAAGCCTTACATATACGAATCTGTGTTAGGTTGGGTTAAGTTAATGTCGACAGTTTTTCCGCCACTTATTAAACACAAATAGACTCAACAAATAAAAAATTAATTTAATTAAATACTTTCTAGGGTATTTATATACGGCGATGACGGGCTAAATAATTACTGTTGGTTTTGTACAATTATTTTTTAATTACTGTACTTACAGGTTCTTTTATAATAGTAGTATAGCATCAGAAGTGTAAGATCGCGTACCTTGTTGCCATAGTAATCTAAATAACAGGACACGAGTTTTCGCGCACTTAAAAGGAACATTTCATGAATACAGTGCATAGATTGAAAAAATCGACATCTCAAAGCTCATAGGTAGGTGAATTGATTATTTACATCAGTTTTATCTAAACCCTGCATAATATCGAAAAACTATAATGGGAATAAATATATCTTCTAATATTTTCATGGTATAGTGTATACATTTAACATTATATACACAGAATACGCTTAAAATCAGTACCGGTGCTTGAAACGCAAGAATGGATACGAAAAATGTTATGAATAACATGAACTCTTATGCTAAGATATTAAGAAATTATGGAGCATGTCATACAAATTTTTACATTTCAGTAAGTTACAGAGAAAGCATTAGGAGTATAACTGATGTGTTAATACTCGGCTTACCTTGAACAGGAGCGTAGATGTTGAGATAAAGACAGTCTTCACTCTGGTTGCGTAGATAGGGCAGCAGTCTTTTAAGGTACTCCACTCTTCCTTTGGGCATCCTCTTGAGTGCTAACGTTTCATTCGAGATATCAGGTAATTTCTGGGGACACACCGGACCGAAATGATCTGCCATTTTCACTCCTGACCACAATGCTCCTGTAACTGGGGGCATAAACCTTAGATTTCCTGTAGGCGGGGAGGCATATGGAATTCCTCTAAACACCTCAACTGGCTCTAGATGACGACTATCAAAAGTTATTATAACACCGCTGACGTCACCGTACTTAGTTCTCACCGTTCTTGAACTCAAAGTTGATGACGACGATGTTGATGTTGACGTAGATGATGATGCTGATGATGAAGATGATCCTGTGCCAGCAGCAGCTGTAGCATCGGTTACTGTGGTAACGATGCCTATTAAAACGTATAAAGCCAATAAAATGACAGTAGGCCTTGAAGGAGCGGTATTAACAAGTTTATAACACAGATAAGACCTAGTATTCCATAAAGTCCTCCGAACACCCATCTTCTTTCACTGTAATATTATAGTCGTTTCCTTTAAAAGTGCCTATATACCATGTTTCTCGAGGATTTTATTCCTATTTTAAGACGTATCCTTTTAAATGTCTTTCAACTGAACATAAAAGTGCTAGATCGAAGGTAGGCACGCTCTTTACGAGCAGTCTAATAATTATAGTATCACTTTCGTATTTTTGAGTATATATGTATACTTTTTTCCTAACTTTTATTTATATTACGGATTCTGGGTACGATAATCACTTACATTAAATAAAATGTATTTTAATCGAAAACCGTCAAAGTCAATCTATTCAGAAGTTGCATATTTCTTCAATTTTTCCTGAACCTACGAAGTTAACATGAATCATTTCCTAAATACTGTTTTATTTTGTTCACAATATAGACCACTTTCGAAGTATGGAGGCCAATTTTCTAACCTCCAAATTATGCAAGAGTTATTTAACATATCCTCACAAGGATCCATTATTACAGTCATGTGGTTTTAATTAAAATGATTGTATTGTAGAAATATTTTAATGTAGACTCATATTTTAAGTTTATTGCACAAATGTTTAGTGTTTAGTGTATTCTACTCCTTCAATTACACATAATAACAATAATAAACAGTAGAATTTCGGCAAGTTGTCGAAAGACTAGATAATTTGCTCCTAAATATACCTCGTATTTTAATATAGATATTTCAGACATATCACTGAAATTATATTGGTTCTATTTTTAGGGGTCAAGTTTACCGTTCCCTTAATATTCAACATTCGCAAATTTAATTTCGATGTTCTATTTCTTACACAAGTGAAAACATTTGTATTGAATGTTACGTTTCTGCAGCAATAACGTTTTTTCGTCGCCCACTTCCTAATCACTCCCTTTGTTTAAACAAAAGAAGTTAAATTATTAAACCAAATTTCGCACGTGATAACTCGCTAACGTTGGTCACACTCTCAACTTTAAACTCTGTGTGATGTTCTTTATCTTTACCTAATCATAATCACTTTGATCACACGTTAAGTAAAATGAAAATTGTGTTAATATGTATTCAGTAACCTTCACTTAATACTAATTACTTTCTTAAAACGAATAAAAAGAAGAATAATAAAATCACACGACACTTAAAAAGTCACAGAAAACACAGTCGATAAATTTAATCTATTTTCGAAACTAAATCACACGAGCACTTTTTAATAATCACTTCTTGTGTTGTAAACGTTTTCTGGTATATTTATTATCTCACTAGTAGTTGTTACTGTTTCATACAATTTTTCATTGTCGCGGAAAAACTTCATCTGACGCGAAATACTTGAAATTCACTGTCAAATACTGATTAACATTTAGTCTGTTCTGTTAATAACACTCATTAAATTACGGAGCACATATCAATCGTTCCAATTGAAAAACAACTAGGATTCGAATGTCAAATTCCGTGACGCAATTCATAAGTGTTCCCGGACGCGCTCGGTTACTTCGTTGAAGACGTACACGCAACCACGGCCGTCAACGACACACGGATGTAGCAGTGACAGATCTGAGGAGGCCTAGAATTGAGTAGTCAACTGTTACAGCTTCAATTCCTATGACTCGTAGGCAACCACCTTAGTCCCACGATCTCTCCCATCGTACTGACAGCCCTTTCATTCGATCGGGTTGCGCCGCTGCCACAGTGCTGCCATCTACAACAGAACGCCGCGACGCTTGTTAGATGTGGAGACATCTAGTGATGCGAAAAACAAACTAAAATATGCAAGAGTTGGTTTAGTTTTCTTCTTTTTGTTTCGGGGCTTCTTTTTCGCTGTCTCTTTCAGAAGCTTTCTCTATTCCCTGTCCTTCTTTCCAACTCCTCTCTCCCCCTTGAAAAACATCACCCCCAATCTCTGTACAGTTTTGCTAGTGGTTTGGGGATAAGAGATGGGGGTAAGGGTTTTGTGGAAGGATTGTGGAATGGATGGATGGGATGAGGGTGAAGAAGGCTGTGGACAGTGTTAGGGGACAAGGCGTGATGCGGTAATGCCATAAAAACAAAACAAAACAAAGTATACAGAAGAAATATCTGTACGAAAAGTAGCAGTAAAAGGTTCAGAAACTCTTAAAAAAATTTAAGACTTGGTACTGTACAATTGACTTCAGTAATAGTTAGTCTCCAGGAAGGGCATAGCTCTGCCAGCTAAATGTTGACTTCTTAGTAGAAGGTGATGGAATTCGATTCCCAGAAAATTCCATGGTGATTTACGGTTGATGTAGTAGCTGTGAAACAGGTTTCCTTCGACTACTTAAATTTCGTTTTTCTCATTCGATAGTGACTTTAAAATGATCATATTGATATTTGAAAATAGATTGTATAGAAAACAATATAATTACCATTCATTGCACCTAAGGAGCATCCATTGCTGTTTAATATAATAATAATAATAATAATAATAATAATAATAATAATAATAATAATAATAATAATAATAATAATTGCATTGCTTGAAAAATATAATACAAAGAGAAATATATAATACAAAAAAATATATATAGTACAAACTAGTTCTTCAAATAATAATAATATTGTCATTCCTTACTTTATGTGTAGTTCAGATTATAATTTTATTTATTTCGTTCTTGTCTATTTGAAACCATCCAATTTCTCTTCACTCTTTTTATTTGTACTTTAGCATCTTTGAGAAATGCAATCCGTTCCCATTTTATTGTATATTTTAACTGGTACATTTGTTTGTATTTGTCTTCTTTATTGCAAATATTAACTTGTATGACTATATTCAATTTGATCTTTCAATTTACATCCTGAAATTAATAATTGTTCTCACGTCTGCCAAGTTTCTTGCTTTTTAGTGCACAATCATATTATTTCAATGCACTGAATGAAGGGACTGGCGTTACAATATATTCATTATTTGTGATTAAGTAATAGGCCTACATGTTACACGTGAAGTAAAATGTATGAACACTCCTTGCAGTTTTCCTATTTTCTATTTTAATGAGGAAATATATATACACACATATAATTTATTTTTTATATACATATGTATAAAGACTGGGCCAAGGAGTCTTTTCGTTTCAAATAACATGTGCTTATTTGTATTTACTTATTTATTTCTTTTGATCATACAAGTCTCAAAGCTTACAAAATGCAAAAAATATGTTTCAATAAATTAAACCAAAAGGCATTCCTAGATACATACAGTACATCAGTCGCGGCGAAAATGAGACTCATGAGCACATTGTGGCTCGCAGTGCTTTTCTCTCGCTTCCTACCTACAGCCCCCACCCTCTTACTCACTGGAGTCAAACTCCGTTCTATTTGTATTTGTCTCGGACCTGCGAGTGGCGTATCGTCGCAATATCTCTCTCGATACCATGTACCTCTATAAAAAAAAAAAAACGAAAGTTTCAAGTAGGATGGGAGGATGCATTCTTTTGCTTACAATATGATGAAAATATTAAATGTATGATTTGTTCACAAATATTACTAGGAAAACGGTTGTATAACATAAAACGGCATTATAAGTTACTACATGTTACTGATGAAACATTAAAAGGTTAAGTGTTATTATTATTATTATTATTATTATCATCATCATCATCATCATCATCATTATTATCATCTCTGTACGTCGATTCTTTTACAGCAGATGTACGAATAATGCGGTTAGATTTTCAATTTAGACTCACAGATTTACAATGTGACGTTAAATGAAAGCTAGATGTAAGAACTTGACAGATATTGAACTTTTCAAATCTTTGGAAAAAAATAAATATTTGAAGCTTCGTTCTTTCGCTTGCTCTGTTGAAGCCATGTTCGCTGTAACTTACGTTTGTGAAAAATTATTTTCAACAATGAAAACAGTAAAAATCAAATTTAGATCACGACTGACAGACAAATACCTTCGTGATCAACTACGATTGGCAGTAAGTGACATAATTTCTGATTTTGAAACTTTGTCGCAAAGACATTCTGAAGACAGTTAATTTTAGGTTGTGATAATGTGTCCTATGTTTTCTTGTTCATTTCTTTCTTCGTTACACGTCCTAAACATTAACTTCCCCTTCAGTTGTCCGCCTCCCTCCATAGGTGCTATGCACGTTGCAGCTTACACAGTGGCTAGGCGCACCATGGCCTTTTCGCCACGGCTGTAGTATATATATATATATATATATATAAATTATGGTTCATTCAACGATGCTCGCAACTGCAGCGTCGCCGGCGTACCGGAATTTTGTCCTGCAGGAATTCTTTTACATACCAGTAAATCTACTGACATGAGCCTGTCGCATTTAAACATGAATGCCATTGACCTGGGCCAGGATCGAACCTGCAACCTCGAGCATAGAAGGCCAACGCTATACCCAGTACGCTACCGAGGCCAACCATACATACATTTTAAGATTTAATAACATGTATATTTAAACATTATTTAATTATACCCATTGTTTGAAGTTATTTTAATTTGCTTTCGTTGACCCATTTCTCATTATTTTTCCCCGTATGATTTCAGGTCATCTAAATGTTGTTTTATTATTATTATTATTATTATTATTATTATTATTATTATTATTATTATTATTATTATTATTATTATTATTATTAATTTTAGTTTACAGTTACTAACACTCCTCTTTCTTCCGTTTGAAACTGTTACCTTTTTGACTTGATTGGCATTAAATTTGAATTTTGAATTCATCTTCGTAGATTATCCAATAAGTCGTATTATGATGAACAAGTAAAGTGGTTTTAATGTTTCCGTCTTGACTTATTTATAATGTCAACTCAAAAAATATTTTTGTTAACACATTTTAATTATTTTGTGAACGTTTTCGCCCTGTGTGGGCATCTTCAGACAATATAGATATCTGTACACAAGGTATATCAAAATTACATAATGCCTTCGTCTTCCTGCCACGACACATCTGCTCTACATACATTCAACCTTCTGTCAATATTTCTTTATAACATGCTGCAGTCGATAATTAACATCGTCGAAAATCCGACACAGAGAATTTACAATTTCGACCCTACTGCATGATATATAACTTGATGCTTACTCACCATACATTTGCATCTCGTTATAATAATATTTTATCTTTACAAGATATTTGTTAATAAATGTTAAGAAGTGATCATAACACTTACAACATTTGATGTTCACTTACCATACAACCGCAACTCTTTACAATAATATTTTTCTTTACATATTTGCTAATAAGTGATCATAGTATTACTTAAATTTGTGTAAACTACATTCATCTTGTATTTCAAAACCTCCTAGTGACCCATAACATTTTCTATTCACGCCTAAACACCAATTCAGAAGCATATTAGTTATCCATGACCCTATATACCATCATTGATTTGCAAATATTTTCATGGTATTCTTTGTTCAAATATGCACATTTAATTACGCATCCTATTGTCAAATAAGTGTCCACCTACGAGTCTTCACACATATAATACCAATACGGCTTATCGATCCCACACAATAGCCCGGTTGTGATCTCTATCTGTAATGGACGATCACAGTATGATATTAAATATGCATATTTGTTATACTTATAGATTGATCTTGTTGCTGTACTTCTAGTTAAATTTTTTAAAAGTGTCTTTTAATTGCCTTTTTAAAATTTTAAGTTTGTACATGTATAATTGGTCACATGTATTATGTAATTTTGATATGCATTGTGTACAGATATCTATATTGTCTGAATATGCCCACATAGGGGAAAACGTTCACAAAATAATTAAAATGTGTTAACAGGAATATTTTTTGGGTTGACATTTTAAATTAGTCAAGACGGAAAATTAAAATCACATTACTTTTTGATTGGCATTGTGAGTCATTCCATGAAGCTGAAATACACGTTAAGTGAAGTAAGTCTAAGCTGAATTAAGGTTTATAATGAAAGTACTAAACAGAGCATTCACTAGTTCGAGAGATGCAAGAAAGCATCCATATCATACATACAGTACATAGTGTTCCGAGGTTTTTTACTGCAAACTCATCATTCTCCAATCTTTCTTTATTTTCTGCCTTCCTCTTAGTTTCCGCATAATATGATCCATATATCTCAATGTCATCTATCATATGATATCTTTTGCGCGAAACTCTTCTCTCGTTCACCATTCCTTCCATTGCATCCTTCAGTAGACAGTTTCTTCTCAGCCGTGACCCTACCAATTCCTCTTTCTCAGCTTCAACATCATTCTTTCTTCGAGACTAGTAAAGTGCTTTTTATGGAGTAGAAATACGGTATTACGATGAAGTGAAGAAAAGGAATTTGAAATGTGGATATGTAAAAGAATGGAGCGTGTGAAATGCACAGGCAGAATAAGAATTGAAGCTGTGTTGGAAAGAGTGGGCGAAAAGGCATTCTTGCGTTAGAAAATGGATGTACACGATTGAAATGTTAAGTGCAGTATTAATATCTGCAGTGCTAAGGAAAAGCGACATAAGTCAATTTTCACAAACCTTTTTTGATAATATATTGACAACTTACACTGGTTTATGTCGATTTGATTTTTTTCTGTATAAATTATTGTAATGGCAGGAATAGCTATGTATTTTTTTCCAAGCGAACAGATGTTCCGTAAGTTGTCAATAAATTATCGAAAAAGGTTTGTGGAAACTGGCTTGTGTCACTTTTCCCGAGCACTACAGATATAAGGAATAGAATATAAAGTAAAGAAATTCATTGTTGCAATTTAAAGTAAAAAAAAAAAACTACAAACAAAGTCAATCCCATGACAGGCCAGATTAGCCCAGAGGGTGGCCAGAGGTTAAGACTGACAGTTTTAGACACAATTGCCATTTGATGTCAATAGGGATGTCAGTTATACTTGTTCGCCGCCTTTACCACCAAAGACATTCCCCAGGTACTCATTTCTGTTAGATGCTGAATAAACCCTAGGGTCATAGTGCGGCTGGAAGCAGTCAGTTCCAACTCAATGCTCTGTGACGTCATACCTAGCTTCTCTCGTTCTCCGTAGCAATCCAGGTAGACTCTCGGAGCAGACCGTAACGCCAGACCCTATCGAAGCAGTGGTGTATGGCAAACGAGTTTAACTTAGCGTTTACAGTACCTAATAATAATTACATATTAGTGTATTAGGAACTATAGTGGGCCAAGCGCCATTTACTAAAACCGTAGAAAACAAGGGTTAAAATGAAGTTATTACCATAATTCAATGGAAACATATAGGCCTAGCAAGTAATTTGAAGTATACACATTAAAACTAAATTATATGTCAATATTCATTAAACTTTGGTATTCACTTAACTTCAGCCCTTGATTTCTCCGTTTTTAATAAATGGCGCTTGGCCCACTATGGCTCTGAACCCTTAATTTAATGCACGCTATGTTCATGTGGATTTATTCTTAGATAAACTAACAGTCCTGGGCGGCTGGGCCTTTTATTAAAAACCCTTTTTGTCAACCCAAGCTAAATGCAGTTAATTTAATAGGTAGGCATATTTTACTTATGTAGAAAGTCATCTGATATAACCTAGATAGCAGAACTACATGTCTTTAAATAATTTCTTATCTTATTTTCTAAGCTGAAGATATAAATGAAAATGCAAATACAGTATAGCGTCTCGTTTAGACACAGTGAAAACGTAAACAAAATGCAGGTAACGTGTGGGGGGAGGTCGAGCCGTACGATAAACAAGAGGGATGCACAAGGTTTTAGTTACAACATTTATGGCGGAGCATTAATTGAAATTGCCTATATTTTCCAAAAACACACAAAATATGAGATCAAAAATTGCATAACGTTATCATATACACATTTTAACAAACAAGCAATTGTAACGTTGAAATAATTCAACATAACAATTCAAATTTTGCTACTTATATGATGTTGCTTTGAACCAGTATTTTTTGCGGTCATGAATTTCATTCTCTTTATGACTATCATAACAGGTACTGTACCTGAATGAATTGAATATTGAGAGGGGATAATTATGTTTAGGAAATAGTGTTGTCACTTGAGACCAATACACTGTACTTTTGTTAATTCGGCCACAGAAGGCGGTGATATTATGTTAGTCACACAGAGAATGAAATTCATGACCGTAAAAAAATGCTGCTTGAAAGCAACATCATATAAGCAGCAAAATTTGATTTGTTATATTGAATTATTTCAACGTTACAATTGCTTGTTTGTTAAAAATGTATATGATAACGTTATGCAATTTGTGTTCTTTTGTTTTGTGTTTTTGGAAAATATAATTTCAATTAATGCTCCGCCATAAATGTTGTAACTAAAACCTTGTGCATCCCTCGTGTTTATCGTATAGCTCATCTCCCCCCCACACGTTACCTGCATTTTGTTTACGTTTTCACTGTGCCTAAACGAGACCTTTTACTATAATTTCAACAACCTTCAAATTTCTGCAAAGTGTTCCAAAATAACTATTTCTGTAGGAAGTAAAGTTGATTTATCAGCTCACAATCGTAGGAAATCAAAATTAAGGGAAAAATTAAAATGACTTCAAGGAAAATACTGGCATTTGCAAAATAAAGTATTGTCATTATCATTTGTAGAGAAAACAGTCGCGATTCTCAGCTTGTGGGTGGAAATAGCGACCAATTAAAAATGTATGTGGTAAGTTTTTAAGTTCTGATGTTTGTGAGTTTAAGCAGTACTACAATATCCTACAACAAGGTGATTAAGACAAATGACAGAAAAACGGCAGTACCCTTCTGGCCAAAATGAATTTATATTTTCTAGTCTAGAGTTGAATGTGAGTAATTTAAGTGAGATAGAGAAATATTGTCTTAATTGCAGATGAAATGTCATTTTTTACTGCATATCGAATGATGAAATGGTAGGATTAAGTAATACAGGTACTGTACAATGAAGTGTGTAATCTATGTTTGACATGAGCTGGTAGGTTTACAATGTAGAGCAGGCCTGCACAAGGTTTCCGCTCTCCGAGCCGGCTCACAGCTCATGAGCGGAATGCAGATATTAGCTGCGCTCTGAATAGGGTGGACTGGAAGAAGGGGTGATCTCGTACAAAATATACACAAAAGGGAAGTACTAGTACGAATGTTTATGAAATGAATTCCCGTTCAGTGTTTGCAAAACTATCTTGGACTTATTCATTAATACAGAAATATTTATTTTACAGAAATAATAGAAATTTTATACCTACTTAAATGTACAATGTCATTTTGTTATATTTTTATTTATCAGTACAGGAAAACGAGGTTTTATCCTGTTGGCAGCTGAAAGGAACAGTAGCCTACTGATCGTAATGATCGTTACAGATGTTCGATGCCTGCCTTTATTAAAGTTGATTATAGAAAACAGTTGCTCACAAATATAAATGTTGAGCCAAACATAGCAATCATTTTTACAGCCAGCCTGTATAGTCATGGATATTATTTCTAATGCTTAGTCTTGTAAAACTCAACCAGGCTAGTAGTATTATTCAAACGATCTTTAGCCCTTAGGTCACATTGAAGATCAATAAGTCCGAGCTGTAAATCGTTAAATGTTATGTTTTATTTAACGACGCTCGCAACTGCCGAGATTATATGAGCACACTTCAATGCAATCGACCTGGCCCGGAATCGAACCCGCAACCTCGGGCATAGAAGGCCAGCGCTATACCAACTGCGCCAACCAGGCCCACCTGTAACTTATATGACATTGTTTCAACTGGTGTTGAAGAATTTATTATGATAACTTTAAACTTCTTTCCAATTAAGACAAGATTTTTAGTAGGTTATTTTACGACGCTTTATCAACAGCTTATGTTATTTTGCGTCTGTATGAGAAGAAGGTGATAATGCCGGTGAAATGAGTCCGGGGTCCAACACCGAAAGTTACTCAGCGTTTGCTCATACTGAGTTGAGGGAAAACTCCGGAAAAACCTCAACCAGGTAACTTGATCCGACCGGGAATCGAACCTGGTTTCGCGGCTAGACGCGCTAACCGTTACTCCACAGATGTGGACCTTAAGACAAGATCTTGGAACCTAAAATTAAATTCATTTTGAATTTCAATTAATATTTGCACATAATCGTTTAACATGGTTTCATCACTAGCAGTTTCTATCGTTTCGAAATTAAGCCATATTACCTTCCCGAAACTGACTTACGAAAAGTATAAGTTTACGACTGAAATCCCGTAATTTATTCAACATATCAACACTGAGCTGACCTTTTCCCTGAAGAGAGATATTAAAATTGTTGAAGATTAATATCTTTAGTATCTTTATTTCTGGACTCGTAATGACGCATTATGTTTTTTTTTCTACCTTTCAAAATGTTGTGGCAGATAAAGCACTGAGTATTCACTCCAGCAGCTATGAAAAAATAAGCATTTTCCCATGCAACATTAAAAGAATTTGCCTGATCACTACTTTTCCGTCTTTTAGAGTCCTCCATACCGTACTGTAGCAGTAGGTAAGCAACGTGAAACAGTTACTGAGAATACGCACTGCACTCCACTAGATAGCTGAATTGTCGTTTCCCTCTCCTCTATCTATAGCAGGTCTATGTCATTCTGACGTATCTTCCCCTCCGATTCGGCTAGCGGTAATCACAGCTCTCCCGCTCGGAAGGAGCGCGCGCGCTCGTTGAGCGCTGTTTGTGCAGGTTTTATGTAGAGTCTACATATTTGTAGTTGGTTCATAAGTGAATGGGGCTGTAAAAAATAAGATAAAAGGAATAGTCTATTTAATTGTGGTGTTCCTTGAATACCGCATATAATATGATAATATGTAAATTACAGTTATTATCACTACCACTACTACTACTACTACTACTACTACTACTACCACCACCACCACTACTACTGCGATGGCATCACAGCCCAAAGTCGAGCCTTAGCCTCCTCAATTTTCTTCCTCCAACTGTCCCTGTCCTGTGCTAATCTCCTCCAGGCAGTTGTTCCGAGATAGTCCTGAGAATCGATCGTTACCGCATCTATCCATCTATTTTTGGGTCTTCCAATTGGTCTTTTACCATGTATTTTCCCTTCTAAGATCTTCTTTGGTATTCTGTTCCCTTCCATCCGATAGACATGAAAGTAACAATAGGCCTATCGAAACTTCTATATAATTTATATAGCTCGTTATTATAACGTATACTCCACTGCATATTTTCTTGCACCGGTCCAAAAATTCGTCTGAGTATTTTGCGTTCAAATATACCTAGTTTAGCTTCTGTCTCCTTAGGTAATGTCCAAGTCTCGCTTGCATAATAGAGAATACTTCTAATAATTGTTTTGTATATTTTAAGTTTTGTTTCGTTGTGCACACAGTTAGATTTCAATATTGCGCTTAATGCAAAACCACCACCACTACTACTACATTTAATTTTCTATTATGTGTAGTGAGTCTAATTCTGTACCTAATACTATTTCATTTTGTATTTCTTTGTATTACTGGTATGTATAGCAGGCCTGGTTTCAACACGGCTGCCAGTGCTGCGTCTTGGCTTCATAATGATCAAAGGAAAAGACATCTGATTTCCTCTCTGTGTATTACTTATTCTTTACATTGCATGCACTGTTGTACAATCAACCAGAGCTAGTAGCCCTGACAATGAAAAATCCGCCACAACTCCGAGCTCGGTTCTGTTTCTCTCGGCCTCTTCTCCTATAGGAAAAGCGTGCTCCGACGTCACAAGTCGGCCACTTGGAAATGACTGGATTAGATCAACGCAAAAATCCGTGTCCCTGTCGGGAATCGAACCAGTGACATTCTGGCTTGCAGCTTTATGATGTCCTAAACGTATCGTGTTCATATCACTATACATAAAGGGCCATATTCATAGACATTCTTAGCGCGGGCTTTTGGTGGATGATCAGCGAACTAACGTTTTTCGTATTCATAAACCAGTGTTAGCGATATGATATGATATGATATGATATGATATGATATGATATGATATGATATGATATGATATGATACGATATGATATGATATGAATCCTGTACAAGTTACCAGTCGATAGCCGGGGCTAGTTCAGCACGCTTGTAGCGCAGGCTAGTGAAATGTCTATGAATAGCACCCTATATTTTTAAATTGGACACGATTCATTACAGACAAATCATAAATGTCTGTCTGCTTCAAAACTATTTAATTTTTTTAGCAACGTTGTTTTTTATCTGTTGTATCTCATTCCATATTCGTCGTTTTAACATGTCTAAGTCTCGTGATCATTTCTGCTAGATCTTGGGCTTCAAATAGCCTCAAAAGAAAATTGTAAGGGATTGATATCAGGAGATCTTGGAGATCATTCAGTGCTTCCTTTTCTGCTTATTCATCGTCCTGGAAATTCTTGGTTCAAGTATGCAGGGCATCATCATCTAAATGGCCTTGAATTACTCTTCATTCTCCAGGGAATATAGTACCACTAGCTGGAACTAATTCATTCTACAGAAGATTTAAATACAGTTCTAAATTTAAGAACCCTTTCATGAAAAGTGAGCCTATTATCCTGCCATCAAGTACACCAGCACAAACATCTACTTCTTGTAGACGTTTTATACTCGCATAGTGTTGTATCATGGCTATCATTAATCACATGAAAAAAATCATTGTTATTCAATTACTTATATTAGCTTTTCCTTGTGATTTTTTTATTCCCATAGTGATTAATGATAATAATAATAATAATAATAATAATAATATAAAACAAATGATAGCTTATAGAAAATACCTTCAAGCAAAATCCGTCAATGATGAAATAGATTATAAACATAAAAGGGCGATAGATAACAAAGAAATTAGAAAACGACACAGGCAATCATGGAAAGAGTTTATATCTTTTTTAGAAGCTAACATTTATAAAATGAAACCCAATACATATAACATTTTCAAATACATGAACAAAGACATAAAGGACTCCGCCAAGATAAACCCTTGCCCCAAAATAGAATCATTCCTAGACTTTTACAAAAACGTATATAACAATCCTAATTTTGATTCAAAATTCTGGGATTAAAAAAAACGCAGATGAACAATGCATTGCAAAAGAAGAACTACAAGAAGCATTAAAGAAGACGAAAAATAGTAAATCACCTGGAGAAGATAACCTAAATTCAGAATTGTATAAATATGCAGGAGATCTATTTCAAGAAAGATTACTAAGATTTCTAAACAGAATATATCTGACTGCCACTTTACCGGAAGAATGGAAAAATAGTGTAATTATTCCCATATATAAAACAGGAAATAAACAAAATATTGAAAACTATAGAGGGATTAGTATCCTCAACACATGTTATAAAATATTTAGTACGATTTTAAATTAAAAATTAAAAAAAAAACATGCTGAAACTTTCCTTCTGGAGTGTCAAAATGGCTTTAGAAAAGGAAGATCATGTGTAGGTCCATTACTTAGTATCAAACTATTGTTAGAAAAAAAGAAGAGAATTTAATTTAGAAACACATATAGCTTTTATTGGTTTTGTGAAAGCTTTTGATAAAGTCCGAAGAGACCATTTATTCGACATATTACAAGATAAAAATATTCCAAATTTGCTGTTACAAAATATAATAGAAATCTACACAGACAGCAAAATAAGTGTCAAGATAAATAACTGTATATCCGAAAGAAAATTAGTTAATAATGTAGTTCGACAAGGTTGCCCACTATCACCAACTTTATTTAATATTTATATAAATGAAATTATTTTAAAATGGAACCAAATCTACAGATCAGGAATCAAAATAATCAGTGCTCT
The DNA here is from genome assembly GCF_040183065.1 of Periplaneta americana. Lineage (NCBI taxonomy): Eukaryota > Metazoa > Arthropoda > Insecta > Blattodea > Blattidae > Periplaneta > Periplaneta americana. The sequence goes on from NC_091130.1 coordinate 100,552,098, forward strand.
AACATTAAATACCTTACTCTATGCTGATGATCAAGTCATAATTTCCAATTCAGAGAATAATTTACCAAGAGGATTATATACATTAAATAAAATATTAAAAGATCTTGGGATGGAAATTTCAGCACAAAAATCAAAAGCAATGGCATTTTTAGGACAAGATCCAGTCAGAAGTAAGATAATACACAATAACCAATGCCTCGAACAAGTACAAAATTTCAATTATCTGGGTTGTGAAATATCTTATCAAAATGAAAAAGATGTGAACAAAAAAATTACCAAATTTACACAAATTCTAGAAATAATAAACAATACATTAAAAGCTAAATTAGTAAAAAAATCTACAAGAATAAAAATATATAATACACTAGCATTACCCTCCCTTTTATACGGAAGCGAGATTTGGACTTTAAAGAAAAAAGACATGAACAGAATCAAAGCAACGGAAATTAAATTTTTCAGGAGGACAGCAGGATATACTCTTTTAGACCGAAAAAGGAATGAAGAAATTATAGAACAATTAGAAGTAGAGTCAGTACAAGAAAAAATAAGCAGATACAAATTCAATTGGTTAGATCATGTAAGAAGAATGGAAAATTCAAGAATCCCAAAAATTATGATACAGTATAAACCTAGAGGACATCGTCGACCAGGAAGAACTTTTAGAAGACTGCTAGATGGGGCCGAAACAGGTCTACAGAGGCCTAATTCGTGAAGGATGATAATGATATTATAATACAAATTTACTGCTAAAAAGATACATATAGATTTTTTATTTAGTCACTCAGAAAGAGTAAAAGAATACAATATACCGAAGCATATACACTGGAGCCATGAAGCAGAGGCAAATTTAAAAACCATATTATATAAATTTATAAATGGTAATAAATATGATTTTGTATATTTTGATGCTTGAAAAATAAAAAAAATGAAAAAGTAAGTAGGTCTGCATGGTATCATTCAACCAAGGCAAATTTCTTGGCACACTATTGATAACAAATAACATAGTCTTTGAAAACATGCCCAAATTATTCCTTTTTTCTCACCCACTAGCTTTCATTTCACAACTTTGCGAAAATAGCGTTTTAAGCTTTCGCCGTGTTGTCCACCTCCCCTTCGATTCGGTGGACAATTTTCTCTTCTCATGCTAAAAACGCCATCATTTTGCAACTTGTTGCCAATAGCTATTTTGCATTTGCAGAAAGCTTACAGCCTTCAAATTTCAAATTGAGACGTGTCATAGACAATTAGGCTAAGTTTATATTTCTCAAAATAATATTGCCTGCAACATGGTCTCTAACACTGTTGGTTTCGATCTGCTTGTAAATAAGATTCAGTGCGTTCTGTGTTATGGCTTAAGCTTGAATCAGATCTGGATACGGATGCAGAGGATTCGGATTCAGTTCATATTACCTGGGAATACCGATGCTTCTGAATATGTACTCTGGTCCAGAAGCGATACTGAAATTACCCTGCGAACTCTGTGAATCAGATAAATTTCAATATATTTTATTCGGTTATTTAACAGTGCTGTATTAAGTACAAGGTTATTTAGTGTCAATGGAATTCATGATTGCGAGATGGTATCTGGCGAAATGAGACCGAGAATTTTCCAAGTGATTACCTACTATTTGCCTTACTAAAAAGAAAATTATAAACCAAATAATAAGTCCATGCGGGAATCGAACCAACAGCCGAGAACAGTTTCGGGAAGTAGGCAAAAACAATACCGTCTGAGATATTGTACGCTCATGTTGGGAGAGAACAGAACAAGTGAAAATACTCTTATGCAACTCCACACTACACATACCGCATAGTCCAACGGTATGCCGATTCAGATTAAAAGTCCCGCGTAATTTTCCGTTTCTTTGAAAATTTTACACTCTACTCTTATTATTTCCACTCGGCTCGACTTTAGTTATGCATTAGAAAAATAGAATTTTATAGACCTATTTACAATATCACACGGTAGATTATACAGGATGTAAGGGGTATAAGTGCCATTATTTTAACTGATGATTATTCATGTCTTAAGAAAGAAAAAATGTCCTTACAATAATTTTATTCTAATTCCGATATTAAACTAATTATTAAACTTTACAATATTAGACGTTTTGCAACGTTGCTGGATAGTAAGGAGTGGGTTTATAAGTACACGGTACAGCTCAAGCGGGTACAGACATAGCGGTACAGATGCTCTGTTTTAATGCAGAGCGGACCATGATAATATTGTTGTTTACATAAAACGAGCAGCAAATACAAACTTTCAATCTCATTAATAGAACTTTATGGTAACTTTATATTTTATGTAACAATATTGCTCCATTTTAATGTATGTCTAAAAAATAACTAATAATGGTTTTCTACACAAAATCATACGAACTTTTTTCTAATGAAAAATTTTAATCTCTCCCGTTTTCGTAAAGCAGTATCATTTTGAAAGAAATTTCTGATTGTGTGATTTTCGAAACGGGTTAAGAGACTCCTAGTTTCTAAAAATCGTTGAGAAACTGCTACAAAAGTTCGCCGATTAGATAACCTTCTTTGTGGAAAACGTTGATGGTACATCCTTCTTGTCTCAATTGAATTACGACGACTTTCTCCATCAATTATTAGCATATGATATTCCTAAACTGTAAATGACATTGTAAGTTGTTTATTGAAACCCTGTACTGAACTGTCATCCGCTCGACAGTATACTTATGAACAGGGAGCTTGAACTCAGATGACTCTTATTTACGTCTGTGCAGAGTACTGCCTGCTGAACACGTTGCCACGTCTCTGACGCCAGAATATTAACAAATTTAAGGATGCATTTTTATTTAATTTCACGAAAACGTAATAGAACACACAAACATTTCTTTAAACTAATATTAACTCTTTGCTAGATATACCTACTGTTGTAATTGTTTTCGTGATTTTACTAACGATATAAGCAGTATAACGCAAATAATATAAGAAAATAATTTTTTTCTGGGAAAACTACGAAGTTTTGACCCTATGTTGTATGGTCATTTTTGATCCTGTAGACAATCCCCGACGACTGTGAAAAGGACGGCACTTATACCCCTTACACCCTGTATATAAAGTTATAAGGTGTTGAAATGTACGATTGAATATTCGAAATAGCAAATCTAATTGTTCGTAGATAATATTACTTTGGACGATGCGCATTATCTTTTCTCGACATTAAAATATGCAACAGTTGTTACATCTCAAAATTTATTGCCGTTAAGCGTTATAAAATTAATTTTCCAATGTACAACGTATACTTTTCAGAATATAAAAATATGGTTTTTCCCATCCTGAAGGCATTCATCAATGGATTTACAGATTTCGACGCTAGATACTTCGTTCGTAGTCTGGCAGGAAAAATATAAATAACGCTTCAACCGTTGTATCTATTTAGAGCGAATAGAAAAGGACAGCTCCCGCCCAATTGTTTGTATACAAGCATACGAATTTATAGTACAGTGCTGAAAATTTATGATTACTGTTATACTGATAAGTCAGTAAGTTGGTAACACTATACGCAGCCCACATAATTCAGTTTTTTGTTCAAGTTTTGTATCACCTAAATACTGAGTTTTATTTTATTATCTATCAAATCACATTCATTGAATTTTCTTTCCTTTCAATCCATGAAGAGTTCCAAAGTAATATTCCCCACTTCAAAGTAACTGTGTAGGCCAACTTTATTAACAATTTCAATTATTTGAGACGAGCATCTTTAATACGTTCAATTTTTTTCTGGTTTCGCACAAATACATTATTAACTGTTTAAAACATTTACCCTTTTTTCTAAAAGAGAACTACTGTATAATTAATTTAGTTCCTCCTCCGTTACTTATGTCAGACGTGCATAGATTTAAAGCTCATTCACTTTGTCAAGACACTCTTCCACTCTTCCTACAGAGCTGCGCACGAGATCGGATGAGTCTACTTACGAATTATAGGGGAATGGGTTAACTCGGTAAACACACGCCCGATCTTCCCTTCTACTCCTACCTCCTCCACAGAAACGTTGTTCCTTACTGTACATCGCGAGTGTCTTGACAAAATGCATGAGCTGTACTTATAGTACATTTAGTCTATTAAAAATGTTACAAAGCGGCTGAATACTAGCTTCATTTCATGGAATTTAATAGTAGATTGAATCGTGAATTGCAGAAATCCCACTTATCCATTTCAGTAAATTTTTCAGGAGGCACAAGAAAATTAATTATCTTCAAAAATGTTTGATATTTTCAAATGACTATATTTTATTAAAGCATAATAGTAAGATGTAGTGTTTGACACACGTGAACTTGATTATTTTTCTTTAGTATTTTCTAAAAACATATATAGAATTGCCTGGACATGTGATTTTTCTGCAATTCATAACAGGTAACAATTGAGGGCTTGGCTGGAAGAAGGGCGTAACTCAAAAACATACTTTTGAGATAATAAAAAAAACTATCTGTACCCCGCATCTCTTGCTGGAACATGGCACTATTCATACATATTGTAGGGTAATACGTTCTCTTGTGATTACAATGAGTTCCATGGTTAATGTTTAAATATTGTACGAGAACGAAGCATTCAATTTTTTTTTTTAATTACGCACTTCTTACATATAAGAGGTTTGAAAATACTGGAATACCTACTCTTAACTTTACTATATGTCTGAAGGAAATGCTAGATACAGGTCTATACTACAGTAATGAAGATAATTACAATGCATGTTCTACAAAAAAAATTATATATATATATGTATGTATATATATATATATATATACATATGTTCGTTTTCTAAATTGTTACCAACATTAAAATAACTAATCCCACTCATTTCACATTATCATTTTAGCTGAAATTACCTAGAATATAGGGTTACAAACACTATATCACTTTAAATGATCCAATAATCTTAATATATAAAATTGAATGGGGGTATGTATGTATGTGTGTGTGTATGTTCCCTATACAAATCTACACGCTTTGACCGATATGTGCCAAAGTTTGCACATTTAACCTTCATAACCAGGAGAAGAACATAAGTTACATTAAAAGTGTGCAAATGGAAGTTAAATTAATTAAATATATAAAAAATGAAAATAAATAGATCAAATATTCAAGTACTAGCCGTACCCGTGCGCTCCGCTGCACCCGTTAGAAATAAATATAAATTAATCACATAATTAAAATAGGACATTTGATCCAGGGAACATTCGTGTTTGATAGAAGGATAATTCGTTTAATATGTTACTTAATTTAAATTGGATTCAAATAATTAAAATGCGATCATTTTGGTCCAGACACACTCATTTGGTACAATGACAATTCCTTTAACATGATTCTTAATTTTTATTACATGCAACCATAGTTTAATGAAGATTGATATCATTTAGATTTAATGTGTATATTTTATTTTACTTGTTAAAGATTTCCATTGAATTATGCTAATAACTTAATTTTAACCCTTGTTTTCTACGTATTCAGTAAATGGCGCTTGGCCCACTTTTGTTCTGAACCCTTCAAATAACTTAAATTATATAATATAATATTATATATTAAATTAAATTATATTATATTATATTATATCAGAAGTTACTGTAATAACAGTATAGTATTATGTCCATCTAGAGAAACTACACTTTCCAATGGTGAAATAATAATTAATTACACAAATCGGTTAATTTAGCTTCCGATATTACTTCATACAAACACAGAAACATTCTCTGTAGGCTATCTTTCATAGTTTTCGATTGTTGCTGTCCAAGGCCCGTTATAGACGAAGTTTTTTTTTTTTAATTCATTACACGGCCTTAGATGGCAGTTATTTTAATTTTAAAACTCATATATCTCATTAAATATCAGTCCTATCAAAATTTTTTAAGAAATAAAACTTATCGCAAATTATTTTTAAAGAAACTTTTGTTATGTAACATTTTTCACGAAAATCAATAATAAGCGAGCTATTTCGATTTATTTAATTCAGGCCCCCTTATAACCCCCCTTTTCAATAATGTATTTTGAATGCCATATAAACTAAAATCTAAGTTACAACGAACTTAATTTATATTCCAATTTTCATCGAAATCCGTTCAGCCATTATCGCGTGAAAAGGTAACAAACATACAGACAGACAGACAGACATACAAACAAAAATTTCAAAAAAGCGATTTTCGATTTCAGGGTGGTTAATTCTATATGGTAGGACCAATTATTTTTGGAAAATCGAAAATTACCACAAAAATTTCGGCTACAGATTTATTATTAACTAGCCGTACCCGTGCGCTCCGCTGCACCCGTTAGAAATAAATATAAATTACATAATTAAAATAGGACATTTGATCCAGGGAATATTCGCGTTTGAAAGAAGGATAAATCGTTTAATATGTTACTTAATTTAAATTATATTTAAATAATTAAAATGGAATCATTTTGGTCCAGAGAGCACTCATTTGGTGCAATGACAATTCCTTTAACATGTTTCTTAATTTTTATTACATGCATCCATAGTTCAATGAACATTGACAACATTTACATTTATTGTGTATACTTTATTTTACTTATTATAATGTTTCCATTGAATTATGGTAATAACTTAATTTTAACTCTTGTTTTCTACGTACTCAGTAAATGGCGCTTGGCCCACTATGGTTCTGAACCCTTCAATTAACTTAAATAACTTAAATTATATTATATTATATTATATTATATTATATTATATTATATTATATTATATTATATTATATTATATTATATTATATTATATTATATAAAAAATGTGTTGATAACGGATGTACACCGATAAGAAAGTTTTTAATTTGTTATGGGGGCTCTTGAATCTCAGGAGGAATAAATTTTATTTTACAACAGGGCAACATAATCTCCTTGGCTCATGACCCAATTTTTTTGCATTGCATTTAATGCATATGTATTTTATGTCTTTAACTCGATTCAATTGAGCATAGTTAAAATTTGGACTATAAAATAATGAAATGCTAAGCTAACATATTATTACTGCTTACTAAATCAATACACTCTCGTTGTTCGTTAATTCTCTGAGATAAACATTATTTTAAGAAATACAGGAAACAAATACACAGAATAGCCTATCAAGTTTTCTGCGCATAAGAAGCTATTTTAATCTTACCTGTCCTCAATTCACTCCGAAGTTACTGTAATAACATTATAGCATTATGTCCATACAGAGAACCTACACTTTCCAATGGTGAAATAATAATTAATTATACAAATCGGTTAATTTAGCTTCCGATATTGCTTCATACAAACACAGAAACATTTTCTGTAGGCTATGATTCATAGCTTTCGATTGTTGTTGACCAAGGCCCCTTATAGACGAAGTCATTTGTTTATTTCATTACACGGCCTTAGATGGCAGTTATTTTAATTTTAAAACTCATTTAACTCATTAAATATGAGTCCTATCAAATTTTTTCAAAGAGTGAAACTTATCGGAAATAATTTTTAAAGAAATTTTTTATGTAACATTTTTCATAAAAATCAATAATAAGCGAGATATCCCGATTTATTTAATTCAGACCTCCTTATAACCCTCCTTTTAAATAATGTATTTTGAATGCCATATAGCCTATAATCTAAGTTACAACGAACTTAATTTATATTCCAATTTTCATCGAAATCCGTTCAGCCATTATCGCGTGAAAAGGTAACAAACATACAGACAGACATACAAACAAAAATTTCAAAAAAGCCATTTTCGGTTTCAGGGTAGTTAATTATATATGTTAAGACCAATTATTTTTGGAAAATCGAAAATTACCAGAAAAAGTTCGACTACAGATTTATTATTAGCATAGATATAGATTATATTAAAATGCAAAATCTTCTACAGTCAATTGTTCTTTGTTATTATCTGTTGTATTCAACATAGACTTTCACGAGGCCTTGGAAATTTTAACACGAAATTAAATTACATTGTTGTTACACATCATGAAGGCTAAAACTAGATAATTCATGCAGTAAGCATCTTTACGCAGTCCAGGACCGTATTATGAATTCCTCGATGCAGTTTTGTAGATAGTAAGCAGACTATTTTATCAAACTGAATTCTTAAGATTTTTGAAATCACAAGGATTGCCAACACATAATTTAATACTTAATATTGAATCGCCAATAAGTACTATTGCGAAATATTGATCCACAAGAATTATGCAATGGAACAGGAATTGGTGTGAAAAAACTCATGACAAACGTAATAGAAGTGACAGTATTAACTGGCAAAATGAAAGGAAAAGATGTTTTTATCCTACATATTCTTATGATAGCCAGTAACATGCCATTCGATTTTAAGAAACTGTCATTTCAGTGCAACTAGCATTCGTAATGACCGTAGTAAAATAAAGCTCAAGGATAGTTGCTCGAAGTTGCAGACATTCACTTAAATCTCCGTGTTTTTCACATTGTCAATAATTGCGTAACTTGCTTTCAAGTGAATACACCTAAACATATATACACATTTATACAAAAGACGGAAAACGAATTGTAGGCATATCAATGATACGTTTGTCATGTTCCTAATGTAGTATGTGAATATACGTAAGCCCACTGAAAATAAGATATTAATTTACATTTTCTTTATTACTGTTCATTTGAATTGATTGGGATGCCGATATTTTAAATCCAAGATTTGTACGGCTATCATTTCGATATACTACTTAATTCTAAAATATATATCTGTCAAACTATTATTGCTCATGCCCAATAATGTGTTATTGCGAAATTTTATCTTTGTAATCAGGTTGCCAGTGTAGTATGACAAGCGTTGTGGAAAGAACGGTCACTTCATTTTCTATAACATAGGATGTCTTTCAGAATATTATTATTTATGCTGAACAATGGCTTCTTGCAAAATTATACTCTATCTGCATTATGTATATAAAATAAAAGTAATATATTTAATATGTTCTGAATTTGTTAGATATGTCATCTCAAGTAATATTTAAAAAAAGGCCGGGTATGATATAAGCGGGCACACAGCTGTCAAGGAGTAAAACATATTGCAATATAAATTGAATTACGTACGTATATATTGATTCTTTGGTACGACCGATAGATAAATTTAGGCTCACGATGACACCCCAACGATTCAGACTGGGAAAAAGAGAATTCTCTAATTACCATCAGCTGTCTCTGAAGTTCAAGTGAAAGCACACATAGACATGACATTACGTGAAATGTATGTCAGCACAGCTTCAGTTAAATGTACAGATCTTATAATTATTTTTTCTCTGCCTCTGTACAACGTCACATTTGTGGCGAGGAGGAAAGGAGACAGGAGAAAAATTAATGGTGTTTAATACGCTGACAGCCACGACTAAGATAAAGCACTTGAAATTTGGCGGTAACTGACCGGCAGAGATGAATAAACAAAACAAATAAATATATAAATTTAAAACAAAGTTGAACGTCAGGCACATGAAGAAATATCTTCTTTTCGGTGCCTCATCTACAATTGTTTTAAATTTAGTTAAACCTGGCAAATGCCGGGTAATATTTTGGGGAATCCTCGGACCTCACCTCATCTCACTACATCTCGCCAAAATATTGTAAAATATTGCACAAAATTGTAAAAATTGTAGAAAATTACTAAATTGTAAAACTATAAAAATTTGTAAAAATTGTAATTGTAATATTGTAAAATTTTGACTTCTTCGACATCTCAAAGCTTCATTGCTCATGTAAGATCTATGGAATAAAATGAATGAACGAATGAATGAATGAATGAATGAATGAATGAATGAATGAATGAATGAATGAATGAATGAATGAATGAATGAATGAATGAAAAGGCATTTGGCTAAGTAGTATTAATTCATGTAAGTGAAGTTAAGTAAAGATTCATCTTTATGTGCGAGGAACGTTTAGTAAAACAATTCGTTTTGGTTGTCTATAGTTGGGTTTCCGAAATTTTCGAAAATTTAACAAACAATTCATTTGAAAACAGAAACAGAAAGGAAAACCCGGGCAACGCCGGGTACTTTCAGCTAGTATAATATAAACAACATCTAGAATCTTGTGAGGCGTACTGGAGTGTTGGCCTCTGATATCTGTCTTTACAGTACCACCTAGTTTTACTATATTTTATACAGTTATCACTCGTTTCTTAGATATTGTAAGCAGTGACAGAATAAAGGACTTGTATAAAAATTCTTCTCAGTCATGAAACTGTATACCCAAGAACATTCTCGGTTCTGTGGTTTTACAGTTGTTTGACGTTGCTTAATGGTCCTCCTCTCCAAATATCCCATAAGAAATGTATACTGTTGGTGTTTGATTCCAGTTTCCCAAAATTCTCAATGGAAAATGGCTTGTTCCTCTGTAGACATCTCATATTTCTTCTGGAAGCAACTGGCTTAAATGTTTTGCTGCTAACCTGTCAGAAATATGGTCGTTCCTAAATGACTGACTGCTAGCCTGGATCTAACATTTTATAGCAGTGCATACGCCTATATTATTAGTAGGCCTACCTTATGTTCATTGTCCATTGGAATTCTTCCACCATTTTTCCTGACCTACAGTACTTGTGTAATCTTTGCCGTAATTTCGTCGTCGCTTGCTAGGTTATTCTTTTATAGTTTGTTAAACCGTTTCCGTTTTCTACCTTTCCGTATGTAATTCATTTCCACTGATACTTCCAACATTAGAAAGGTTATATTCACTTCCATTAGGCGAAAGATAGAATAGATCAGAACATTCGTCAGACAACGCGAACACCCTTCGCCGGTCCTCGAACCACAATAGTGAGATGGAAGACGGACGCAATTCAATAATACCTCGCTATTGCAATTTATTGGGAGCAGACGCTTAATATTTTGGTGGTTTGTAGAAACGCCGCCAAAGAACGCATATAGCCATTTTACAAATAAACGCCTCCATTATTAAATTTTTATTCCTTTAAAATAATTTTTAGATAAATAAGACTGAGAAGAAAAATATTTTTATCTTCTAAGTCACTTTAAATGTATATTTAAGCTAAGTAATGAAAAAATACACAGGGTAAACTAGGGTCTGTTGGACAGTCGGGCATGTTGGACACTCAGTAATTTAACGTGTTACCACGCCACTTGTGGGCACCACATTCAGTAGAAGTCAATGACGGAAGTAGCCACGAGTGGGGCTATTTCCGTCATTGACTTCTAGCTGAATGTGGTGCCCATAAGTGGCGTGGTAACACGTTAAAGTACGGAGTGTCCAACATGCCCGACTGTCCAACAGACCCTAGTTTACCCCATATGAAAATAATGATAATTATATGATAGGCATATTTAATTTCTAAAGTTCATTTAAACCAATAAAAAAGGCAAATGAAAGTGAAATGAAAACAATTTTGTGCCAATAAATGCCACATATGCTTGACTTGTGATCTTTAATTCAGTATAACTTATTGCCTCTGTGAGATGTACACTGAGAACTGGGCGTGTGGGATTTGTGTACCACTTGAAAGGCCTATGTATGAATATTACAACCAATAAAACTTAAAGAGACGTAATTTGATATTTTGTATGACCTATCAAGAGTTCCGAATGATGTTCCCTACTTGTGTATATTTCGCTCATTTATAAATCTACGATCCGATTTTCCTTAGGCCAATATTCTAATTGTTTCGACTATTCTATTCTGCATTTGCTGAAACTTTCTAAATACATCGGCGAATAAATTTTTCTTTTCTTTTCTATATCACTATTCATGAAATTATATATACATTTTTTCAATTATTTCTCTACTTAGGCTGTTTAAATTTCTTCAATTTAATCTTGAAAGAACGGGTAATTACTTAATAATCTACTAAACACACATTGTGATGCGCACTTCCTCTCTTTTTAAGTGTCTAGAAGAGAAATGAGTAGAAAACAAGGACGATGTACAAAATGTTTCTAAATCTTTTGTATTACGTCTTTGTCCACCATTGTGGCTGAGGGGTTCCGAGTTCGATTTCCGGTCAGGACGAGTTGCCTGGGTCAGGTTTATTCGGGGGTTTTTCCCTTACTCCTATAGATGAATATCAGGTAACTTTATCAGGCGATTGGAACCGCAGTCCTCTGCGCCACTTCATTTCCTCCCCCATCATCCTTTTCTTATCATCCCGTTTCTGGTTTTTCAGATCATTCTACGGGCGATCTCCCGAAGCTGCTGACTATCTCGACCGGCTTCCGTGGAATGTAGTACAACGATGTTGAATGGCTTCTGCAATGGCACCCGAGACGGACCTACTCGGGGGAAGAGTTTCGCCTCGGACCGACAGTGGGCCTTGAGGGAATTGCCGAAGCAGAAATGGTATATGAATTTTGTCGGCTGAAGAAACGGGTCGTTAAGGGAGTCTTGTGGTTAGGGCGGTGCGCGTAGGGGATCTGTGGCACGCAACTCATTCCATATCTAGGGTTAGCACAATAGATCTCAATAGGCCGCAGTGCTGGGCTATCTGTACCCCTCCGAGTTAAATTCCATTCCATTCCATTACCTCTTTTCTATTTTATATTGTCTCTAAATAATTTCATTATTCGTTAGTAGTAAGTCATTACTTGTGTTATATTTTCCTTATTGTATGTACGTTGTTCCTGAATCATGCATGTAATTTGTAACCAAATATCATCGCTCCTAATATCTCTTCACTATTCTTTATTGTGTATTAATTTGAAACTGAAAGTCAGATTTTGTTTTGTCATTCTACTATTGTTACCGTTTCTAAAGCCATTATACTTAATTTCAAACGGTGAGACATTCTTTGTATTACCTATTTCTCATTGCTTATTGTTCCTAGCACATTTAATTAATATTTAAGAGGAGTCATTCCTTTACTATTGTACATGCTTTTACATAATTCATGTAATTCGCAACTGTAACCTCTGTTTTGTAATATCCTCGTACTAATGTTAATTGATTATCAGACTTATAACTAACTTATTACCAACTACAACCGTAATATAGTTTTAGGTAAAATATGCTTTTCAACGTTTGATAATAAAAATATGAACATAGACTGTACTCAATACAAGAAGGAAAGGAAGTAATCATGATAGTACTCCTCGTCTACTCCAGTCATTATTCGGCGACAAAAGATTTCTGTGACCTAAGAAGGGTCACAATTGGTGACAAAATTCTTGCTTATTGAATTCCCCTACAACAGCGATGTCAAAGCAAGCGCATTTTTCTGACCTTGACGTCGTGCGCGGGCATCAAGCGTTAGGTATGGAAGCAGGAAGGATTATGTATATGAATAAGCAGCCTGTTGGATTAAGAAAAACGTGGTGCGCAAACTTCAAACGGAACGTGAAATTTTATGTCGTTATTTTTATATGGCTTCTTTCTGTTTGATATTATCCATATTATATGTGAAACAACAGTACTAACACCAATTTCTTAATATTTCAGTTGTGTTTTAAACGTTAATAACATAATAAAATTTAAGAAGGAATATTCACATAAATTCCATAGTAGTACAACTATACTATACTAAGTAAATGAAACACATCACTAATCAAGAAATTTATATCCCAAAGAAAGAGATTGAGTATCACATGAGAAGTTGGAATTGATATTGATGGTATTTTAGCCTTATAAAAGTAATCAATAAACTAATCAAAACAATAAGATAGTACAAAGTAAAGTTATCTAGGTATATATTTCAATTATTACTAATATTACATAACAAAAATCTTATCGCGTTATGCTTCTAAGGTGATATTGGTGAGCAACTTACTATCATCAGGATATTAATTTACTTTATCGAAACCTGCTGAAGCTATAGAGCTGACGTTTTGACAATACATCCGCACATGTATTTTATTTTTGATGTAACAGTAGTTGCTTTGTTAATTCCTTTCCTTACAAACATTTTCCATGCGAATATTTTCAAAATTTTCAATATACTATATTCAGTAATACGTATTTACGATAATTATATTAGATTTTCGAAAATATTGTTTCAGTACCTGTAAGGCTACTAAATAAACATACCTGAAAATTTCACTTTCTGTAAATAAAATTGAGAAAATATTCCTTTTGAATAAAAGAGCAAACTTGTGAAAAATGATCATTAAAATTAAAACTTAAATTCTTATACTGCACTTATACTTCTCAGACAAATCTAAAAATTAACATGGATACAGTTTTAATAATTTCTCTTCTCTTTATCCATTGAATAAGTGCTGGCCATCTCTGTATATAGCTCGACCAAGCGGCATATACTACATCTTTCGTCTGTCTCTTTCCTTTTCGCTGTAAAGCGCTCAGACTCTCCTGAGCTCTAAAGCGCGCGCTTGCGCCTAAGGACATCTTGTAACATGACTGCCTTACAAGATCACTGGCATACATCTATACCTGAATATGATACTCATCCAAATCCATACCTGTCAAGTATGACTCATATCTCACATTCCTGACTTACCAGAGCTGTACCCTTCACAGATACATGTTCCTAAGATCGCAGTGTTCCGTTGTGCCCCATAAATATGCCATGGTTTTCGAAGTCCTACGGGTGGTCTAAGTGGCATTCGTGAATGCAATGCTAACGGGTGGGTCATACTCTCTTAGCCTTGTAGGACACGGTCTCATCTCGTGACGATTACCTGATTCGAGCTTTATCAAACATTAAATACACAGAAGATGTGTTTCTTGGAAATAACGAAATCTCGTTTATTGCAGGGTTCTTTTATTTTCACTTAACTGTACTTGCAATTGGAAAGAGTCGTAATGTACCCCTCCGAAAAAGGCTCGATTTTCTTTGGAATTTCTGCTGTGAGTCGCCGTGCACTTGACTATGAGATCACTCACTACTGGTCTGTCACCTCGCGCCACAGTTCAGCTGTCTTGTGACTCCTGACTGACATGATGTCATTCAAATTCGTTACCAGAGATCGGAAACAATCCTGTAGAAAGTGTTGGTGAATAAAACAATGAAACTAGAGTATTTCAAGAAAAAACGCTCTAAAAAGTCTGTTGTGTCTGCCATAAATTCCATAACGACCAGGTTTGGGATCGAACTGAGAACGCCAGGGCGAAGGACAAGCATACTAGCGCTAAGACATTCGCGGCATCTTCTGTTCTTTCAATCTCATATATAAAATAGAGATAAAGTAGAACTGAAACAAAACATATTCCTTAAGAGAAAACTTGAAAGGAATGGATATTATCCATTTACTGTGGAGTAGGTACCAAGTTGCAGAAAAATGATATCTATAGCATGGGAATTAAGGACGATGTCAGCTTAATGAATTGCCTTTGCTAACTGAACATCTTCCAGTTCATTACTACTCAATCTAAAAGAAAATAGCTACTAAACAAATTTATTCTAGGATTGACATAAGAAGACTATCGAGGAATTTTAATGAAGGCAAAATCTATTGTTCTGTAATTTGTTTAAAACTATGCAACTTCCAAAATGTTGACTTGTTTTAGCAATCATTCACTTCATTCATGACATCTGACATCTAGAAGTTTACCTTGAAATTTTTTTATTCAACTTGTTCAATTCAACGGTGTTGTTTGTTAAAGAACCTAGAATGATAAACACAATCTCCTCGCAGTGTCAGTCCACCGAATTATGGAACTCTTAGGAGAGAAAAAAGTACTTCAAGTATTTTCATTCTAATAATTCTGCTTAAAGAGTCACATCCCAGTTTTCAGTATCTATTTCATCCATATGTTGTAGAAGAATCACCAAACGTGAAAGAAAACCTGATGCAGTAATAAGTTCACATTAACGTAAACACTTCGATGATATTATATAATATTAAAAATATTTGACACATAGAGCTTCCTGATGGATATTACAATGGTGTCAGAATTTTCCAAATAAGATAACTTTTACGCAAAGGAAAAGAAAATCATTGTTTTCTTTAAATCATTGACGGTGCACTATCAGCGAATATTGCTATAATCTTCTATAAAGAATAACTACTTCACTGTCATAAATAAGCGTTGAGAATATATTCGGCGTTCTTATGTTGATAAACAAGAAGCTGTTCAAAATTCTTAAAAAAAAAAGTAGAAATGATTATCTTAATCTGTGCCTGACACTTTTCTTTTAGTGAATTGCAGTAATAAATATTTACATGACCGAAAATTACGTGAGAGATGGGGATAGTATCGAGCCCCTATTAACAATTCCGAGCCCTTTGATCCAAAGAAATCAAATAAAGCCACCTCCATGGGTTAGTGCCCCTCTTCCCCGCACGGAGTGGTGCGGGTTGGGAGTCAAACCCACTAGTAATGGCAGCCACTCTCCTTCACAGTATCTCACCAGACTTGCAGATAGTGCTGCTGGTTCTCCTCGACCATAAGAAAAATGGGAAGAACTGACTACCATTTTCCTCGCGAATTCTTTTCCTAAAGAGAATCAGTGGAAACCGCCACTACATATATGCTACAAAATTCAGCTACCAAGAATGCATTGGTTGCCCTTACATATACCGTAGTACGAGCAGCAGGATCAAATGTACAAAAATATATTCCGCCACTTGAGCTTCATATCGTCGTTGTTCCTGCAGTAGCTCCTACGTGCAAATTATAAAATTTTTCAGTAGGAAGAAAAAACAGATATTTTATTCATCCTATGGCAGCCATACTGCACATAGGAGACTGTGCATTCTTAAATTTTCAAAACAAAGTAATATAATTACATATAAGAGATTTTGTTATTTGCTGTATCACTATTTAAGTCATTTAATAGAGCAAAAATCTGAAAATCGATAAATATGTCACATAGGAGTTATTGCAGGAACAACGACGGTATACTTTGAACTTTTCTCTTATACGTCCATGATTCTTGTACCGTGGTCGTTCAAAAATCTATCTTGCAGTATTTTATACAAAAATTGTAAATTATGTCTTATTTAAAGGCGCTCGCAACTGGCGAGGTTATATCAGCTTCGCCGGTGTGCCGGAATTTTGTCCCACAGGAGTTCTTTTACATGTCAGTACTACTGACAAGAGCCTTTCGCTTTTAAGCACACTTATACCATCGAGTCCATCTTTGTGGCTGAGGGGTTAGCGAGTCTAAATCCGAACCCAGCGGTCCCGGGTTCGATTCCCGGTGAGGAAGTGTGAGGTTTTTTCGGGTTTTTCTCTCACTCCTATGGATGAATATCAGGTAACTTGGAACCCCTCTCATCTTAAACCACTTCCTTTTCTCCCCCATCATCCTTTCCTCATAATCCCGTTTCTGGTTTTCAGATTACTCCACCAGCGGCCTCCCGAAGCTGCTGGCTCTCTCGACCGGCCTCCATAGAATGTAGTTCAGCGATGTTGGATGGTTTCTGCAATGGCACCCGAGGCGGACCTACTCGGGGGAGAAGTTTCGCCTGGGGAATTTTGCCGAAGCAGGAATGGTAGACTATATGGATTTTGTTGGCGTAGGGACCGGTCGTTAAGGCAGTCATGTGATTAGGGCAGTGCGCATAGGGGATCTGTGGCATGCAACTCATTCCACATCGAGGATTAGCGCAATAGGTCTCAGTGCTGGGCCGTCCGTGCCCTCCTCAGCTAAATTCCATTCCATTCCAAACACCATCGACCTGGGCCGGGATCGAAGCCGCAATCTCGGCACAGAATGCCAGCACTCTACCCATTGTGCCACCCAAGTCGACTCTGTTATACAATAATCCTGCAACTCACATAGGCTAAGTGTTGTTTCCTCCTGGATTTATTACTGGCCATAATTCACAGCACCACAGAACCACAAGCACGAATTGCTATTGAAAGAATGTGAATACTGAAGTGAACGTAAGATGTCCTCTACAAACTGAATGAAGAGGGTAGAGCTGCACTAAAAGTTATAAAAGAAAGATTATCCTGGATTATGTCAGAAAAGTCAAGAAGAGCGTTTTAACCATCTTGTGTGAGCGAGGAACTTTCTTGGAACGTCCACGGGCTCATCCTTGAGAGGTCGCGCGGCGTTTGAGATATCTGGCTGTGATAAAACTATTTCCGTTGACGAGTGAGTGCTAGGAGATAACTCCTTTGTATTACAGCTTTATGAACCAAAAGATGTGATGAATTTCCTTGCATATTGCATGGACACCAATCAACAGTTGAGTAATTCTCCTCGTTCAATATTGCTTTAAAAACCGTTTTAAGTTTGAGTTTTGAGTTTTATCGCGCTACCCTAACAAGGGTTTTACAGGACTCGCGGAACACATTTTGAGAAAGGCAAGTATAGAGTATGCAGTAACCAACATTGAATTTTAATTGAAAGATTCAGAGCCATAGTGGGCCAAGCGCCATATATTAAAAACGGAGAACACAAGATTTAAAATTAAGTGATTACCATAATTTAACGAAACATATAGCAAGTAAGATAAAGTATGCGCTTTAAAACTAAATGATATGTCAATCTTCATTAAATTATGGTATTTACTTAACTTCAGCTCTTATTTTCTCCGTTTTTAATAAATGGCGCTTGGCCCGCTAGGGCTCTGAACCCTTCAATTTCAACCTTACTCTTAACACGCTTTGTCTTTATAGTACGATTACATTTTAACACTACCATTGTATTCCTGATAGGTCCACTTTTAGCAACGACTGTGTGAAAAATGCGTTGGGTAAAGATGTCCATAACTGCCTATTAACTGATCAGATGATTAATGGTATTGCATATTAATTGAATGTGTGACATTGATTAATGTGTAGACCTAGTATTGCTGATAGATATCTCATTACGGACAAGCGAACACATTAATTAGTATACGTCTTCTCAATGCTTTCAGTTACACTGTCAATTTATTTACTAACTTCGTTTCTCAATATGTATGAAGGTATCTAGATAGTCAACGAAGAAACGCGATTTAATCTTATGTAATTTCAGTAAGGAACAAGAATCTTACTGGCTATATTCTCTCAATTAGTCACATAATTCTTACTTCACCATTAGTAGGCCTACATCTTTTCAATTTATCAAAGGACCTCTTTTGACAAATTCTGTGAGATTGACAGTGTAGTAGTTTGGAGTGAATCTATATATGAAATTGTTTTTTAACTGTTTTCTAAGTGTAATGGTTGCAAAAATCTGTCTTTTCACTTAGGAATGTAAAAAATATGGAGTTTCTGTATTTAATTTTTGAGGTGCCCCAAGTGCTTTGAAGTTCCTTAAAATTATATATTTTTGCTTCTTTGCATATTTGTTCTACTACTTTGTTTTTCATTACATAGCTAATGAATTGCTGTAAAATCACACATTTAAACTTTGTTTGGAAGACTCTAAATTGTGGTAGCAGTGTACAGTATTTTTGAGGGGATCCAAAGGGACAAAATATATAGTGTTTTGCATAAAATATGAAAAATTCTATTTCAGTCCATTTATTGTTTTTAGTTAGTGTTATTCTTTTCTTTTTCATTTCTTTCTGAGTGATAACTAAATCAACAGGTTCAATTATCATCCTTTCTGTCCTTTACTCTTGTTTTGGAACACGATGGTCTTTATCACAATTAGGTCTATAGTATTAAATTTTTTTGCATTTGCAACTGCATATATAAAATAGCTTGTTTCCTTAATCTTTGAATTTTGCAATGTTGTCATTTTAGTTGTCGTCACTATGTCGTTTCTTACAAGGCTTCATTAAGCTTGTGTATTGATCATGGTAAGCACGAATCCGTTTAATATTCTTGCATGGCTGACTTTCAGAATTTATGCGTTTACCTGAATTTCCTTAGTTTTGATAGCAACTCTTTTTTAAATCTCTCCTGCAGTAGATTCTTTTGATTTGAAATCAGATTTTAAATCATTTTGACTCACAGATAATATTTCATTACGTCATGTTAGATGGATAATTGTAATGGGTTCAGCCCCTCTGGTATTGCGAATACAGGGTAACAGGTCAGATTTCGTGTATTAATAATAATAATAATAATAATAATAATAATAATAATGATTTATTTTACAAATAATAATGATTTATTTTAACTGGCAGAGTTAAGGCCATTCGGCCTTCTCTTCCACTCAACCAATGTGATAGAAAATTACTACATTGCTATGAATATAACATAATTAATACATTATAATATAATAGTACATAACTAATATAATACAATGTCAATTCTTTTTATCTTAAAAACAACAATAAAACAATTATGTAATAATAATAATAATAATAATAATAATAGTCATACCTAAATTAAATTAAGTTATCAAACTCGATCACAATTATAACTTCAATTTGACTGCGCCCGTAAGAAATCGTTTAGCCTTTTCTTGAAAGTGGTTATTGTCTGGCAGCCCCTTATCTTCTGAGGTAGAGAATTCGATTCGTGTAGGACTGAGATAGTAAAAGGGGATGAATAGTGGGATGTTCTATGGGCAGGAATTGCTAGGGTTTGGCTCTCCTGTGACCTGGTGTTTAGATTGTGATTGGATGATAAATAGTTAAACCGGGAACGAAGATAATTTGGAGTTGAAGTGTGGAGAACTCGAAACAGAAGAGAGAGCGAATGAAATGTTATACGGTTACTATGTTGCACCAGGATAAAGATTTGAACGAGGGTGTAATATGATCAAATTTGTGAGCATTGCTGATGAATCTGACACACATTTGTGCACACGCTGCAGTTTGTTCGAAAGTTGAATCCATTCAACTGTTACTATTATTTAAATATAAGGGTTTAATATTATTAATGGTAATATTTATGTACCGTTCATTATATTTTTATATTAGTATATATATATATATATATGTTCTATTTTAAATAATGTCAAGTCTGTAAGTATTACGTCGCAATAGTCTCAAAGAGTGGTAGTACGAAGGTTTGCACTAAAGTCTGTTTTAATTCTCGCGGGAGGA
This sequence comes from Periplaneta americana, assembly GCF_040183065.1. Classification (NCBI taxonomy): domain Eukaryota; kingdom Metazoa; phylum Arthropoda; class Insecta; order Blattodea; family Blattidae; genus Periplaneta; species Periplaneta americana. The sequence goes on from NC_091130.1 coordinate 100,572,896, forward strand.
AGTTTCTGAATGGGTTTATTAATATTAATATTAATATTAGATATATTCTGATTTAAATACCTTGCAACATAAGAAGAATGAATTTCCATTGTTTTATTATATTAATTATATCATACAAAAGAGTTTTGTGATTATTCCCAATTTTCTTATAAATTGAGGTTTCTGTGACACTTCAAATTGAAGCAACAGAGGACCAAAATTATGCAGATTCTTTCAACATGTATTTTTTAACATGATCCTGGTATGCTGTTCAGATTAAATCACTGGAGAATGTTCTCTCGCTAAAAAAATCTGAACCTCAAAATTTTGTGAAAATTTCAAAATATGATGCTCTTGGGGTACCTCTAAATATTAATCTAGGGAAAATATATTTTGCATTGTTCTTTATGATATCACCCCACAACTTTTCCCTGGTATTACATTTTGATTCCATAAACTTCCTATATTCAATCCACCCTACTTGTAGCAAGTATATTTACATTTTGTCATGTCTAACAATATTTATTTGCTTTAAAATCGCTGTATAATGTCGACAAGTTATGTACGATTTCAAAAGAAAAAAGAAACTTTCAGATAAATTTCATCGAAGAACCTCAAAGATATATTATGTCGATCTCTTTATTATGAAATGATTGTTGAAGTCCTTAGGATCGAATTCAAGTAAATACGTGATACACTGCTTGGTGCCATGTAGTCGATTCAGCTACAGCATCCAGGTATAACAGAGTCCGCATGAATAGAAACTCCCATTTGTCTGCCTGTCGATATCCTCTAGCCCCCCCAGATCGATGCTACCTGTTCCAAAATCACGTACTACATCCTGCTGTATCCTATATTGACCTGAAGATCGCATTACTGTGAATATTGTGATTCATCATCAGGGAACGGATTTATATGGACTAAAAATATATGAAATATGTAAATATATATGTAGTTATTTTTACCAAAATATGGAATTAAATATGGATTTTTACCAAAATATGGAATTAAATATGGACTTAAAATTATAAAAAAATGACTATGTACGTTAAATATTGGTACATTTTAATCAAACTAAACAAAAAATATAATGGACGTACCTTATCTTCCAATGTAGTTTCAACAAAACACAATTTTTATTGTCTGTTACCATAACAATAGGTTACAAACATTTCTTTCAAGTGCTGAAAAGTGAATCTTCTTCTATTGTCTCTGAGGATAAATTTATACTGACTAAAAGAGCGTTCGACGTCACAAGAAGTAACTGGTACATAATTCAATTTCACAATGTCTGCTGGGGATAAGTCCAAGTTAATCTTCACTGTTGATTCACCACTCATCACAGCAACAACCTTTTGTAGTTCTTCATATCCAGGGTTTTTTGAAAGTACAGTGTCCACCTTAGCTCTTACTGCATCTGCAACTTTACCTCTACCACGATTCAGTTGTTCCACAGTACTATTTATAATTTCAAAACTTTCAGATAGTGAAAGGTGCCTATTTTGGAGACTTTTGAGCGTTTTTATGATGCATGAAAATGTATGCTGAATGTGAGCTAAGTCATTCTTCACACTTATGTCACAGGTAACTGTTTTCGCAGTATCAATTGAGACTGCATCTTCAGAGTCCAATGCAAGGAGAACATTGTTAATAGAGTCTATATGTTCGGCATAATATTCAACTGCTTCTAGCCATGTACCCCATCTAGTTAAAATTGGCTTTGGTGGCAATGGAATTTCAGGGTACATTTCTTTCAACACGTTAACTCTACTGGGAGCTTTGAGAAATACTTTTTTCACTGATGAAATCAACAAATCTACTTTAGGGAAATTGTCTCTGACCACTTCTGCCACACGATGAAATGCATGCGCCACACAAGTAAAATGAGTCAATTTAGGATATACAACAGATAATGCTTGTCCAGCTTTGACCATATAAGGGGCAGCATCGCTAATAAAGAATAACACATTATCGTACATAATACCCTTTGGCCACAGGATACCCATAGCTTCGTTGAACAGTTTAACTATAGTTTTGTTATTGCACTTTTCTAGAACATCACAATGTAAAAGAATTCGTTCAGAATATTGTTCACTTAACAAACCGATAACTACATTACCAACAAGTCTACCTTCTTTGTCGGGAGTCTCATCAATGGAAACCCAAATTGAACTATCTTTAATTTCATCTCTTATCTTCTGTATTGTCTCATCGTAGATGGATGGAGCATACGTCTTCCTAAGTGTTGACTCATCCGGGATTGTATGTTGAGTATATTTTTCAAGGAATTCCCTGAAGACCTTATTCTTTAGTTTGTAGAGAGGAATATCAGCAGAGATGAGAGAACGGCACAGGTCGATGTTAAACTCAGATCTTACATTCGATGTTGTTGGTTGTGTTAAAAACAATTGTCTCTGCTTGGAATTTAGTTGTTTGTTAGCCTGATGTTTACTAGTTGTAATGTGTTGTTGCACCAGGAACTTTTGTGTAGATGATACTGCACACTGACACAAATTACAAAATAATATTTTATTGTCAGTTGATAAACCATCTTCTTTAAATTCTGAAATGTAACTTGTTAGTTTTGATTTTAAATTGACTGAATGACGTACTTTTGGCATATTTACCGTCTTTATAGTATGATTTACAAAACTGAACCTATGTGTACTCTGACTGGCATTTAACTGTTGAGCTGCACAACTGAAGTCTGTTAAAAATTTTAAATTAAATTAATACAGTTTTGTAACTTACTTTCCCATTGTTGATAGGACTGCTAATTTTCAAATAACTCTGATGTTAAAGGGATTACTGAACATGTGTTTAAATCTCTATTGTTGAAATGTATTTTTAAAAGTTAATGGAATTTTGTTTTGTTTTATTGTTAAACCTAATATAATATGGACTGTTTTATATGAAATATGGAAAATATATGGAAATTAACGAAAATATGTACTAAACTCTAAAATATGGAAAAATATGGAAAATAAAAGTAGGATTTTTCAACCCTACACATTGTGAAACATAAAGATAATGCAAAATATAAATTATATTAGCTTTATAAGTAAATATGTATTTACATATAAATCCTTTCCCTGTTCATCATGGTGCCGTATGTCGATTTTATTACATAACTTTCAGGTCCGATGTACTTCGCTGTGAAAGCCTCTCTGTCCAATTGAGATTTAAGCAAACATATGCCATTTCTATGTAAATCACTGCAGTCTCTAACCTCACTTCCAGCTCAATAAACGAACGACTGGTGTGTAAGCAGAGGTTGTAACTATGCTTTCGCGAATCGCCACCAGATGTCAGTTCGGCTATCAAATTTCAGTGGTACCGACTAGCCCGTTTTCATTGGACTGCCCCTCATAGTTTTCTGAGGAAGTTGCACCGATGTCATTTGTTATACTGTATTAATTATACACATATATACTTACTTATATACGTATACACATGCCGGCCATGTGGAGTGGTCCGTATTAAATTTAATGACAATTTCATGGGCTGTCAGTAATCCGATACACTCGCTATTCCGACACCCTTTTGTGCAGGAAATGGTCGGATTAGCAAGAGCGTACTGCAATCGAATGTGTAGTATAACTTAATAATACTTGCAAAAGTCGTCCTTCCACTTTGTTTTTCTCTTGATAATTTATTTAAGTCTTTATGTTATGAAACAAGCTCATCGTGAATCTGAAAAATAAATCAGATGCAATTAAATATTATATTAATATCCTGTTTGAACCTAAAAATGTCATAAATACAGTACCCCATTCACTAAGGGGACATATATCAGACATTTTAAAACTTACAGTAGTGGCAAAAAACCAGATCGACCCTTGTAACTGATTTCAGAGCCTTGTTCACTCCAGAGCCACGATAGACTGATAACTAAGACTTTCGTGGTTCGAATCCTGCCTGGGAAGGAAACATTTTTTTTTGTTCCTTATTCAAATTTATTCCCAATACGTTTCGATTGCAGCGATATTTTACTACTTAATTAACTTATTATTCCAAGAGCATGAATTTTATCAGCTTATTTTCTAATGGCTTTCGAAATGGGCTACGTCAGCAGTCGAAACTACAATAATTTCAATAGATTACTCGCTATCTTGTGAATGCGGGCGTGAGATGTGCATTGGCTCATTTCGAGGACTTTGATTATTCCGTCAATCCGGTTCTTTTTGCCACTACTGTACATAATTTTCATTTTAAGGCTTCGCTTATGCGTAGGAGATACGAAGTCTATGCAGCATACTAGAAAACAAACACATGTCAGTTAATATGCTTTCACGAAGCAGGGAAAACTCGATGGAAGTGTACATTTTGTAGATTTAACGCGTTTTCACATAGAGAAATGGAGATGGAAGATGAGCAGGATTCTGTTTCTCCATAGCACGGGATATTACACTAGCAGCTACCGGACTCCAAGAGGCAGTGGTCACAGGAACTTCACCAACGTCCGGTCATCAGAACGCAAAGTGCTATAATTTATTTTTCACCAGCAATTTACTCTAAAATGTGTTTGGAAATGTTTATGTACATGAATTCATGTATCCATGGTCTATTATAAGCTTGAAAGCAATTGAGTGGCCATGTTTTGTCTACTGTTTGCCTGTATTCCTTGTGGCAATGTAATCATTTATCCACACCGGTTAGCAAGTCTCCCTTATAGCTTTTAGTTCCTCTCTCTAGATGACAGAGTTCCTGGAAAGTTTATATAAACGTTTCGCAGTTACCAAGGAGACAAATGTAAGCACAATTATTACGTCAAAATTTCATTCAGGAAGTTATCTGGTGCCGGTAACATTTCACTCTGCGAACTTTGCGGAGTAATAAAATAATTATAGAACAATTATTTTTCCTTATTCGAGTTAGGAAATTTCGTTTATTTTACAGTTACTTACTGTGTGATTACTTTCTAACACATTTATTTATTTATTTATTTATTTATTTATTTATTTATTTATTTATTTATTTATTTATTTATTTATTTATTTATTTATTTATTTATTTATTTATTTATTTATTTATTTATTTATTTATTTATTTATTTATTTATTTATTTATTTATTTATTTATTTATTTATTTATTTATTTATTTATTTATTTATTTATTTATTTATTTATTTATTTAATCTGGCAGGATTAAGGCCATAAGGCCTTCTCTTCCATCCTAGCAGATAGCACATACAAATACAAAAAAAATACAAGCACTGATGAAAATAATACAAATTAAATTAAAGCCCTATAAGGGGCAACAGGGTCAAAAACACTATAGAGCCCTCATCGAGCTGATACAAGAAAAAAAAATAAAGAAAAACAGAGATAGCAATGATGATAATTATTATGAAACTATTACAGATTAAAATATATTTTAAAAAGTACGATACAGGTACATTTTCTATGAAAAGGCTGTTGTTGATCGTGATGATAAAATTAATAGCGATGATAATTATGACGATAATGATCATAGGAAATGGGAAGATAACGCTATTTATTAGTAAATAAGGGAATAAAAATCTAAAAAAAATAAAGGTTTTTCTTATTTTAGTACGTTATTTTACGACGTTTTAACAACATCTTAGCTTATTTAACGTCTGACTGAGATGAAGGTGATAATGTCGGTGAAATGAATCCGGGGTCCACCTCCGAAAGTTACTCAGCATTTGCTCATATTGGGTTGAGGGAAAAACCTCAATCAGGTAACTTTACTCGACCGGGAATCGAGCCCTAGCCACCTGGTTTTGCGGCTAGACGGGCTAACCGTTACTCCACAGGTGTGGATAATAAACGTTAATGAATAAAGTAACGAAGAGAAATAATTAGGGTAAAGGTTAGTAATACTGTGATACCAATAATATTATGATAGTACTATTTGAGAATTTTTTGCAATTTTACTGAGCGAGAGAAAACCCGGCTTTGTGCAGAAACTTGTCCATGAACATTCCCTTAATAACGTTGACGCAAAAAAAAAAAAACGATCTTCCTCTCGCTCAGTAAAATTGTAGAAACATTTTCAAAAAGAACTATAATAATATTATTAGAATCACAATATTACCAACCTTTGCCCTATGTTAAGAGGCAAAACAAGAATTGAGTTATTTTATTAGGTTATTTTACGACGCTTTATCAACATCTTAGGTTATTTAGCGTCTGAATGAGATGAAGGTGATAATGCCGGTGAAATGAGTCCGGGGTCCAACACCGAAAGTTACCCAGAATTTGCTCATATTGGCTTGATGGAAAAACCGAAAAAACATCAATGAGATAACTTGCCTCGACCTGGAATCGAACCCGAGCCATTTCGTTTCGCGGCTAGACGCGCTAACCGTTACTCCAGAAGTGTGGACAACACACGTTGTTAAGGAATAAAGTAATAACAGAAATAAAGTTGGTAATATTGTGATACTAATAATATTATGATAGTAATAATAATAATAATAATAATAAAAATATTATTAATAATAATAATAATAATAATAATAATAATAATCCGTGGCGCTACAGCCCGTGAAGGGCCTAGACCGACCAGCCGGCTGCTGGCCTCACGCCCACATGCCGATGCAGAGGTGGACGATCATCCAACCAGAATGGAGATATCGTGTAATTAGCACGATGATCCCCCCAGCCGTTATAGCTGGTATTCGCAACCGGATTTCGCTACCTATCGCAGCTCCCCAAGTGCATTACGATGCTGGGTGGGCACCGGTCCCATACACTGGCCGAAACTTCATGAGAAAATTTCTTCCCCCATGAGGAATCTAACCAGAGCGCATTCCGTAACGCGAGTGCTAGGCGGGATGCTTTAGACCGCGACACCACGGCGCGGGACAATATTATGATAATACTTTTTGAAAAATGTTTACAATTTTACTGAGCGAGAGAAGGACAGTCTTGTGCAGAAACTTGTCCACGAACATTCCCTTAAAACTTTGACACAAAAAAACGATCTTCCTCTCGCTCATTTTAAGATTGTAAAAAATTCTCACAAGAACTAGGCCTATCATAATATTATTAGTATCACAATATTACGAACTTTACTCTACGTTAAGAGGTAAAACATGAAAAGGACGTATGATCAAAATAATTATGAAAAAGCACAAAATGGAATAATACAAAGAGCAATATCGAAGTGGAATGTTACACAAAAAAACATAAAGAAAATAATTGAGAGAAATAGCTAAAAGAGGTAAAACATAAACATGTAAAAAGTATATAGGCCTAATATGATGAAAATAATCCTGAAAAAGTACAAAATAGAACAACACAAAAAACAATATTGAAATGGAATGTGATATGAAAGAGTAATGTGAATGTGGAAAACAGGGGCGTACGCAAGGGGGGTTACCAGATTTCAGCCTTCCCTTGAAATTTTTGAAAAAATTTACATAATTATTTAGATCAGAGTATTTTTTAAATCCATGATCGTTTTCTATTTTCTAAGTTTTCACTGTCAGAATAACAAAACCTACATCAACAATATGCACAATCCTCCTACATATCCTTCAATATAATCCCTGTGTCTGGTGCTGCGGCATGTCCGAATATATTATAGACAGACCTACCGCCTAATACCTTCATTGTAATAAAATGAAGCCGACACAATATGAAATTTAACTTGTTGAGAAACATAGTGAAAATGTGGTTTTGACAGTTCTGCAGTGCAGATGTTAAATATTGTGCATTGTCGATTTTTAACTCATTTTAAGAGCTATATTCACCCTTTCGTTAGTTTGAGTTCTGAATTTATTGTGAAACGTTCGTTTAACGATTTGTGCATTTGACAGTTCATAATTTTAATATAAATTTCTCATTATCGTTCCGGTTCTTTGATATGTCTAAGCGACCGCGAAGTTCAAATCTACAATTTTTAGCAAAACGTTGCATAATGATTCTCTCGAGGTTAGTGAAAATTTCACTTTGGCAAATGTTTCCTCGCAACCGTAGCATGACGATGTTATCGCGAACGTCTTTCTTGGAACTAGTTTCACGTTCCCTGTGAAAACTCATATGATAATGATAATAATAATATTATTATTATATCTAAGGAATATGTATTACATGTCTTTGTCAAGTTAAATTTTACATTAACTCGTTAACATGTTTCGGCCTGCTATTGGCATTCTTCAGAACTGGTTGTTGTTGGTCTTGGAGCCTTTTGTTTTGTTTCCTGTGGGGGTGTGTTTGTGTAGTGTAATGTGGAGCCAAAGAGTGTGTGTGTTCTCATATTGAGTTGTGTGTTGAGAATTTCATTTGGATGTGTTGTTGTGTGTCTATAAATTTCGTATTCTTCTAGCGTGTTTAGTTTCTGGCTTTTTGGTTGGATGTGTAGAATTTACATGTCTGTGTTGATGTCTCTGTATGTGTGGTTAGCATATGTGATGTATTCTGCATATGTGCAAGTGTTATCTAGTTTTGTTATGGCTGTGATGTGTTCTTTATAACGTGTTTGAAATGATCTGCCTGTTTGTCCTATGTAGAAGTTGTTGCAGGTGTTACATTTGAGTTTGTATACGCCTGTGTGGTTGTATTTGTTTGTTTGTGTTGTTTGTCTTTTGAGATGTTTTTGTAGAGTATTATTTGTTCTGTATGCGACGTTGTAATTTAATAACTTGAATGAGGTTGCAATCTTGTGTGTGTTTTTGTTTTCGTATGTTAGTGTGATGTATTTTTTGTGTTCTTGTGTTTGTGTTGTATTCTTATGTTTTTTTCATAATGTTTTGCCTTTCGTATTATGTTGTCTATTATATTGGGGTTGTATCCGTTTTCTTGATTCTTATTATACACATTTAAAATACCAATAAAGAAAATTGTAAGCAATTTTAACAATGACAATTATTCTTACGTCGCTGGTGGAAAAGAAGCATTTTAAGAAGAAAAAGAAGATGATAAAGGAGATGAAGGCAAAGAAACAGAAATCTGCAGAGATGAAGTCACAGCTGGAAACAAATTTTAAAAGGAAATTTAAAAATATTTCTGAATTTTCATTGTTTCCATTATTATTCCTAAATATTAATTTTCGTTTAATTTGTGCTCTGTGAACATTATTCAGTCGACATGTCTTTAATTGATGTAATTATGGACGGTGGTAAATTTAACGAGGAGTCATTCATTGCTTGGCTGGGTTTTCACACGCATAGGAATCAAATTGCGACACATTAATGTGTAACAAAGTAAATTGCATCCCTACATAATGTTCGCGTAGTTTGTCATATTTTAATTATAAATTGATACAATAATACCAGATGTGAAATGCAATAAAACTATCTGATATGCTGTTTATGGATTAGTTTATGACGTTTGGTTTAGGTATTTTATCCTCCTGTTACATGAAAGTAAGATATATGAGTGTAATGAAGTCATTAAAATAAACCTCGTTTCATAAAATTATTGCCAACAATTAGTGAAATATTTTCACATTTATGGCAGGCCGCATTTCGAATGTTGTGTACAGTAAATACGTTGTCACATATATTTTAATAGCCGGTGGCATCATATAGGTTGCAGAGGGAAGAGAAAGTGATATTATATTCTACATAGAGGTGTATAACAAATTGTAACATTTTAAATTATTGGTTTACCACATATCCACACACAGGTCGTATTAATCATGGTCATTGTCATGAAGTATGAATCTACTGTTCCTGTTGTGTCATAGATCTTTATAATTTCATGTATTTGTCATTTTATTTCAATTTACAAAATTATCATTTTCAAATGTCGCAATTTTACTGCTGTCCTTCAAAGAAATAGGCAATTTAAGAAATTAAAAAAATTAATATCCCGCATTTATATTTTTGTTTTTGAAGCATTGAGTCGTGTACAATTTTTATCTCTATAGAACGAGACGAATGAGTAGCAATTAATAATTTCATTATAGGTAAAATATACGTACATATTATCTTCATTTTATTGAACAAGGTACACCGAAGACAGTTGGACATCATTTAGTACAATAATTTTAGACCTCATACAAATACATAATATCTTTGAGAAACTTACTGTCTCATCAATATCATGAAGACCTTTCACTCTTTTAAGGAACTAGAAAAAAGAGACTTCAAGGTTTTTTGAGGCCTTGAGAAAACCAACACTAACTCTGTGTGACTTAAATTGTGGTTTTCTGTTAACGAACAAGACTATATTCCTCGATAAATTCAGCATAACAAAAATCCGAAGCCTGGTTAATATACAAATAAAATCGAAGATTATATTGCAATAATATACAAAACTAAGAAAGAATGAATAACGGAGATAAAGCATAGTGGTAATTTCATAAAGGTTATAGAATAAAGAAAAGTATAAAAAGAGTTTATAAGGTACATAATGAAGAGATACCCAAGACACAGCTTGAATAGATGTCCAGTGTATGGGTTGAAAGTTCCATATTTAAGACGAAAATAAGTTCATTATGGAGGATGAAGATTTACCTGAGATACAGTTGTCGATAGTACAGAATGAAGGTAAGTAAAAACAATCCCTCGTCTGATGAACATTGATGATTAATGGGATTTGTTGCAGCTTACGAAATTTTAATTTTACAATTCCAGAAGTAATATATATTTTTTTAATTTGAAAATTGCAAGTCAATATAGGCTTATCAGTTTTAAAACACGAAAATCATTAAGGTGCTCAACTACCTTAATTTGTTTTTCCTTAAAAAATTTGACATTTTTATTTTTACGTCATTAGAAAGCTTAAACGTTCTATTTTTCAAAAGTATATTTTTATCTCTATGATGTTTGATTAATTAATTATCTGAGTTTTTATTGACCGGAAACACCCTTTCTTTAAACTGTAAGTGCAGTTCTGCAAGTGTCAATCCGTCATATTCTGTCAAAATGTATATATTTTTCATGTAATAACAATTCGAATTTGGCGGTAGAGTTTGATTGTGAATTTTCATACAGTCAGGAAGCTGTGTGTTTGGTTTTGCAATTTTTTATACTCTTAGGATGTTGATTTTTCTCCATGTTCAATTTTACAGAATTTTAAAACATTAATGTTAATACAAAGTGTACTTAGAATTGATATATTTTCATCAATCTTACACCAAAATGAAGATTAATTATGTAGCTAAGTGTAAAAATTACAGTGTCCTACTTCTTAAGAAAGTTTATTTAAAATGCGAAGATCTTGAATTTTTATTTTTATGTTTGAAATTGAGCAGTTCTATGTAATAGGGGCCTATGACAGAAAACCATATTTTGAGAAAAACAGGAACAAAGAATTCAACTATGCATAACATTTTATTTATTGCTTTTTTACTGGTGCAACATTATTAAAAATACTCTTTCATATTTATTCTATCAACTACTAAGTATAAACTAAGTTTTTCTTCAGTTTTCATATAGATATTGATGTTCGATTTGATGCTCATATGGGCCCTTTTTAGGGAGAACAGCTGTTCATGATCCTTTTTTACATAGAAGTGTTACATTGTATGTTACACAGTGTAATAATACAAAAATACAACTTAGGAGTAAACAGAACACAAAAATTATTATCTTAAACATAAATGACTTTGTATGAAATTTGGAACTTAAATGATTCTTTCTTAGCACTAAGTGAACTTAATCATTCAGATTTAGTTCATCATCACTTGCTCCTTGTGCATTTTCACTTCTTGTTTGCAGGAAAACTTCTTCGTACCAAGCAACATTATTATTATCGGTTCCAGGAATTTTAATAAACTGCGCACATCTTTTTCTTTTCCTGGGTTCAGTTGCACAGGCTGGTTTCCCAATAACCTAGTGTCAATATTCATGTCAGTCATTTTTCTTAAAGTATTTATTGTTTAAATCTTCTTGTTTTGTTACTGTACATTTTTCAAAACATTTATTTTTACAGCAGTGTGTAACTAGAAGAAACTGTTTACTAAAATACCTTCACCAGTAACAGATAGGCCTAAATAACTTTCGCCGAAATTCCTTTTAATCTTTTTCACAGCACGATCTCTTCTTGACTGTCTCTTCGTTTCTTAGTTCCATCATTAACAGCTATCTGAGACATCTTCAAATAAAATAATCAATAACACAACTGCAATTCATAACCGTAATGGCTTGTCTCTCCTACAAAAACTGATTTCAAAATAGACGTCACACATTTATAAATCGAGATATTGCAATGAAACATTACAGGCATAAAAATATAACTACAGACACCAGAAAAAATGAAATCTCCTTAATAAGAACCCAATAAGAATCCAATTTTAATCCACTTTATTTATTACAGAAGAAAATAATTAAAATATGTCTTCATACACCTATTGATTTTCCATCTCAAAATTTGTTTCTAGACTTTAATGTACTTAACGTAAGACAATTTTATTATATTGTATTAATAAAATTCATACATAAAAATCGAAATAATTTTGAATTGTATTGTTATGAAACAAAAGGTATGAATTCTTTAAGATTGTTTGAACCAAAATGCAATACTGTTACAGTATTTAATCATAGTAGTAATTTAGGCCCAAGAATATATAACAAATTTATATTTAAATATCCTAATCTTGTCAATTTTAATAGTTCTAGTATTAAATTAAAAAAGTTATGTATGGATTTTATAAAAATTGAAAAATTGTAAATTTAAATTTATATACTATAATTGCATAGTAGACATAAGACAAATTGTATTGCATAATTATTAATTTCAATTAAGGAATCCCCCCCTGAGCACGAGTTCTACTCTTTCAGGAGCGAGCTAAAGTTTTTCTGTATATATTATATTTTATGTTACGATTATTAGCAAAATAATAAATAAATAATGACGGTATGGGCGCGTATTACATAGAAATCCTCAATTTACAAGAAATAAAATTACATTTTTTTCTTAATTAGTTACGATAGGGGAAAACCTTTTTCACAGCTTATTCTATGTTCTATTAGGATTAAGACAGTGACTTTAAAAAATTGCTCCCTGCCTGAAAATTCTTAATTTTGTGCCAAGTAATCAGACAAAATGAGTTTTAAAAAACTAGACAGTAATTAAACATTTTTCTCTTTAAGTGTAGATAAGTACCTTAACAGGGTAGTAGTGACTGCTCAGGATAAATGTACCTATAACTTCATGATGACTGCTTCAAAGAAGAGTTTTAGTATAATTTTATTGTAAGAAAAACATTTAAATTATTATAACATTCACATGTTCTTCAGTTCTTAAGATGATGTTGAAAAAAAAATGAGATATAACAGCAGAAAGGAAGAAGTCTTGTCATAGGCAGTTTCTGAAAGTTGTCAAATTGCTCACTTTGTATTTTAACCACGTTCATAAGTTAAAAAGTGTAACATCTGTGTAGTACTTGTTTTATATACAAATGGGGTGAAGTGACGAAACTTTTCCGTCGAGCGGTTTCCTCGCAGTAAACACTTGTATTAAACGGCTCATTTCCTACACAGCGACCCCAGCAGCCTGGACGTTATACTACTTGTGATACAACTACTCTAGAGAGTACTAAAGTGGCTTATGTGCAGTTCCCGTAAAATAATATTCCTTTACCTCAGTGATCATCAACTCGATGCACTGTGGCGTCAGCTCAGCTTGCCATGCCGCCCGCTACAGTATCCAGCGGGCGGACTGTCAGAGGTTTGCAGTGGCGGCTACTTTTTATGATAATTCTTTCTCACATTGATCAAATTAAACTTAATGTGATGTGAATGCCTAATAGGCCTACTAATATTTGCGTGTATGAAACCAATTTGATTCATAGGTTAGGGATGAGATGAGAGCTGATTAAATCTGAATACTTCATTTTAAATTTCTACTGTTCCCTTTCATTTTGTTATGTTAGAAAATATAGCTTAACTTTAGTTAATGTAATTACATACGTGTGCTTCATTACAAAATATGTAATAAGAAAGTTCCAAACATGGCAACTAAAAGCCCATCCCTCCACTGATATTGATATCTGTTGCAGTGAATTGTACTCAGTATTTCATTAAGGGTTTAGGTACAACTTACAGCGCTAATATTTTTGGAAATATTAAACATTTTTCCCTCCATTACCGTATCTTGTATAATATTGAAGATTGGTATGTGTAAAACACTGTCTTCTTCTATATGCAAAAAATATTTTTACGATTTAAAAAAAATATTTGTATTTTTTTTTTTTCAAAATTAAAAAAGGTGGCAGTTCACTGTGGTCTGATGAAGCATTTTCCCTCATAACTCATACACTTGTTAACTTTTTCATTTTCTTTCTCTTTTATTTTATTGCTGAAACTCATGTTTACAATATCATGCTCTTTCAACTACATTCCTTAATAAATAATAGTTATTTATTTTGTATTAGGAGATAATGCTGATATTTTACCATTTTTTAAAATGAATTTATATTTTATCAGACAACCTATCAAAGGTAGAGACGTTATCTTGCATCGTATTGTAGATATAACTTGCATAAATACACACAAATTTAATCACTGAATGTTGGATAGTTTTTTAATCATGTGAGAAAAGCTTCATCACTACACAGTGAACTGAATTTTGAGAAAAAATGTAAATATTCTTTTAATCGTAAAACTATTTTTCTCATATAGCAGAAGGGCAGTGTTTTACACATACTGATTTTCATTATTGTACAAGATACATTAATCGAAGAAAAAAAGTTGAATGTCTCCAATATTTTAGTGCTATAAACAGTACCTACCCCTTAAATGATATTAACGTAGTACTTAAAATGAAACAGACTCAAATGAATTAATTAACCATTAGTGACTATGTATACTGATCTCATGTAATTCTATTTTACAGAATGTTTTGCCCTGTTCTTGCGTAGTAATTACCTAATATTATACACTATGATCTGGCCAGGGCATTAACTGGGCAAACTTTGTAGATTGTAGTCAGATGAATTATATCTGTGATAAAGTTTTCTTATTTTCAAAACTGCAATTGCATCCCCACCGCTACAGTACCTACTGGTAGTTCGCTGTCTTGTCCACGTTGCCCATAGAGTCAATGCTTGCCCTGACGTCATTTCGTTTCGTAATGACGGACATTGCTTTACCTTATTAAGCTTGGTTATCTATTTTCCATTTCTGTAAGACACAATAATTTAGGGATAGTTTTGTTATATTACGAAGTAGATATCGCAATGTGTTCGAACAAAGTAAACGATTTCAACATCCTTAACTCATATATTTCTTTATTTCTCTATTTGTGTAGGTTAGATTACTATTCAATTTCTATTAGAATGAACGAGTACATTTCGAAAAGAAACACCGAATATAACAATTGAGGAACGTCGTTTCATACCGTATTAAGTTCACCGGTGAACGAAATTGAGTTACATAAATATAATCACGTATTCGTTCTGTCATGCTGTGAAGCCTCATCGTTTCAAATCTCATGTGTAAAGAGTGAAAATTAGTGTTCAAAAGTGACTGCTGTTACAAATCATATTCAGTCCTGTAATGTGTCTGAATCCTATCGTATTATGCCCAAAATTCGTTTTATTGTGTTGGAAAAACACCTTTGAAAAAAATGATAAAATTCTGACACTCAAAGACCACTATAATATTTATAAATTTGTCACATTTTCAGTGAAGAATGGAATATGAGAAACTACAAAATACTAAGTGAATAATTGAGAAGACTGATGGCATTAGTAAAATAAAATGAATTATGAGCAAAAGTCGATCAAATATGAAACAGTCCATTTATCGCTCTTCTGATTCATCAAAGGAATTCACAAGCATTAAAAAGAAAATCACTGCATCTTGTTGTGAATTATCACTCACTGCAAACGAAGTAAAGAATACTGATGTGAATAAACTATTAAGCAAACGATTTTTGAATGATTGAAAGAGGATAAGAGACTACTTAGATTTCTATGCTAATATCAATCCAAAAATTGTGGTTACAGGCTTTGAGGATGATAGTGGTGTGGTAGCTTGTGACTGGCTAGAAGAAGAGGGTGTGAACATAGACTTTTGACAATAGAAAATATTGTATGGACACTCTGTATAACAATATTAAAATTGGAAATTCTCATTTGGTATTAATAAGTAATATTACTGTTTAGTGCTGAAAAATAATTATGTGTTATTTTATGTACACGGTGATTCCAAAAGGACTATACAACTTTGTAAGCTTATAGAAATTTATTTAGAAAACATGCAAACTTGGTTTTAATGTCATGTAATAGCAAAACTCACCAAGTTTTCACTCAATGTGGTTCAATGTGACTTACGTCGGTCATGCGACAGAGATCCCACCTGAACTCAGTTTCTTGCCAAACTCGCTGCAGCATATCCGGCGTTACTAACTTAACTGCAGCGGTGATTCGGTTTCTGACTTCAGCGAGATTTGCAAGTAAGGGTGGAACGTACACTTGATCTTCAAGGAACCCCCATTAGAAGAAATCAAGCGGTGTTAAGTCGGGAGATCGAGGTGGCCAAGATGTCGGTCCTCCACGACCAATCCACCGAGCAGGAAACCTCAAGTCGAAAAAATCACGGACGTGTTGGAGGTGATGTGGAGGTGCACCATCCTGCTGAAATTGGATTTCCCCTTCTTGATCATCTTCATTTATCTGCGGGATCTCCTTAAAATCCGCCAAACGGTTGGTTGTGGAATCCCAGTCTCACAAGAAGCACGCCGCGTTGATTTTTTAGGACTTCGAACAAAGCTTTCTCTCACTTGTTCGACCACAGCATCAGCCACACGTGGACGTCCGGGAGATTTGGCATGGGTAATAGAACAGCCAGTCTCAACAAAAGTACGGTGTCAAGAGTAAATTGTTGCCCTGGTAGGAGGATCCTTGCAATACTGGGTACGAAATCTACGCTGAACCATGTCACAGATGTCGTTTCTTCAAACAAAAACACACAGCGAGCTCGCTCTGCACCTGTGAAAGCAGCCATTTTGAAATGAACTACGTTAGAGCATGCAGTGACAGAACTAGGTACTACAAAGCTATGTCAGTGAAAACTTGATGAGGTTTGCTATCTATCAGATGGCACTGCAACCAGCTTCATATGTTTTCTAAATAAATTTCTATAAACTTACAAATTTGCATAGTTCTTTTGGAATCACCGTGTATTTGTCTTATACAATAGGTTTCTGATAACATAATTATCTATTATGTATGAATCAAACCGTATTACGTCCAAAATAATCCTTTTAATTTCGTGGAACATAAATAAGAAATAACTTCTTTTGTTCTAGTTCCTATAGATACACCTGAAGCAATGCAACATTAAATGTTTCTTTTTTTAAAACTTGCCCGATTAACGTGTTTAAATTATGCTCCTCAACATTTATTGTATAAACAACAGTACAAGAATTTTCAATCCTACGAAAAATGTACAACTATTAAGTTGATTAATTGAAGTGTTGTGTAATGAAAGTTGATAAATTGGTTAAATTGTATGGAGATTTTCGGTTTCTATTTTTTTTTTTCCTAATTTTATATACACCTGTGACCCACAAAGATATATAAATATCTCGTCACTCAGTGAATTTAGAAATATGTTTCTCATCTTGTCTTATGTAGAAATTCTCCAAGTTTGGTAATAAGGAAAATTATGACTCTGGTGCGCATGCGCGGGGTATGACAACACACAGAGTTAAAATGGCGGAATTCACGATACAGCAGAAAGTGAAATGTTATTGGTTAGCCGAATTGAAATTCCCAATTTTAGTGCAAAGACGATTTAGGCAGGAATATGGTGCAAATGCTCCAGAGCGTCATACCATTGTGAAATGATAAAATCAGCTGTTGGAAACAGGCTCTGTGTGAAGGAAGAAGAGAAGCCGCAAAAAACCAGTGTTCGCAGCTATAGTTGAAGATGTTAGGCAAGCATTTCGGCGTAGCCCAAGGAAATCAATTCGACGGGCCAGTTTAGAGCTGGGTATTCCGAAGTGCACTTTTCACAACATAGTCCATAAAAGATTGCGACTTAAAGCATACAAAATCCAACTTGTGAAAAAGTTGTAGCGAAATGATAAACCCAGACGGACCGAGTTTGCTAATGCAGTGTCATCCCGCATTGATGATGACAATGGATTCCTCAACCACGTCGCATTCTCAGACGAAGCAACCTCTCACACGTGTGGCAAAGTGCACCGCCATAACTATAGAATATGGGGAGAAGAAAACCTATGTGTCGTAATGGAATATGAACGTGCTAGCCCCAAAGTTAACGTGTAGTGTGCTTTGACTTGTGATACTGTGATCGGACCTTTCTTCTTTGCTGAAAGCACAGTGACAGAGACAACATACCTAGATATGCTGGAGAACTATGCAGTCCCGCAAATACAGGATGAGTTCTTCTTACAGCAAGATGGAGCCCCTCCACATTCCGCCAATTAAGTTCGAGACTATCTCAACACACAATTTCCATACAAGTGGATCGGAAGATCAGATCCCATTGAATGGCCTCCAATGTCACCAGATTTGACCTCCTTAGATTTATTTCTTTGGGTATATGTAAAAAGCACATTATTTATCGATCTCCAGTACATGACCTGCCGACCTCCGAAGGCGGATAATAAACGTTTGTGCTTCCGTTATACCCGTAATGCTGCGGAACACATGGAGGGAGATAGAATACCGGCTTGACATTGAGCGTATTCCGAATCTCAGCGCTGAGCAATCTTATGGCATCACGGTATTCCGAATTTCACCGATGGCGTCACGGATGCTCCACCGGTGTCGCACCGGTGCCGTCAGCTTGCAGAGGTGGTGGCAGTCTCCATCAGCCGCCATCAGTGAATCTGATTGGTTCTTGTATAGGGCGGGAATTAGCAGACGAATGACATCGTGCAACTGTTGTGTCATGGCGGTGTGTTCTGCTTTGGTTCTGCTGTATTTTATGTAATGAGCACAACGTAAAAACAATATATTAATGGCTTATGAGCGAACGGACCAGTTATTACTACCGGTTCAAGAAATGAATTGTTTATGCTCTCTTTTCTTTGAACGAGATGGCAGTACGGAAATTTCGCAAAATTTTGCTAGCGTAGCACAGACAACTTATACAGTCGGCATGACACCCATCGATCCTTCCAGCAGTTTTGTTCTTATTTTGCTGCAGCGTGACTTCATTGTTGTCCACCGGTCCTGTGAGATTCGGAATACGCTGATTGTTCGGGCCACTAGAGGCGCACAGGTGGAGATCTATTGAAACTAGGTGAGTTTTTCTAACATAAAATTTAAGTTCGGTTATTCTGTCACTCTTAATTTAGGAGATATTCAGATTTCTTTGAGGTAGTGATTCTACGGACACACTGTGTATTTACTTAAAATAATAATTTACAAAATTTCGGTTTTAATGGATTTTAAGTTTTACGGATGAAAGGTATCGAAACGTACGGAAACAAAACATAAAAACAGACAATCACTGTAGCCCTAATCTTCAGCTTGTTGCCTTAAAACCCAATGCTCTCCATGTTGGAAGTTCATGTCCACACTGTCTCCTAAAACAACGCTGAACAGCCTTATTAGATTTCACTCCTCTAGTCACAACACGTGTGCAACCAACTCACGCGGAGTCAAAATTGTCTACGGAGTTCAGCTAAAGTCATCAGCTGCGGCACGAATTTGAGAGAGGTGTCGATAAAACTTCGAGAGATCTCCTTTAAACCGGAAGTGCATATAGGCTACACGTAATAGGCTAAATACTTTCCGATATACACTTTCAAACGCGAAAGTTTAAAATTGTCCCATTTTCTTGAAATACGATTATGTCACCGTCTACCAAGCGCACCCCACCTCTTACAAGCAAACATTTTCATTGGGATAGTTAAAAAAAAGTAATTTATTTTCTTTCACCATGTTAATAATGCCAGACAAGTGCTTATGCAAATTTTGGCCACTTGACCGCAATTACGAGGGCCGTAAAATAAGTTCTTGCCTGAGGCCGTTTACAGATATAAAACACAATTTCAATTACAACAATTGTTGATCTATTTTTCTACATATTCCCCACCGGAATTTATTTTGTGTTACATTATCAAAACATTTGAAAGAACCATAACATTTACAAGAGAGTATTCATCATTTATGCTGAGTCAAACTTCTATTTGTACGTAAAATTGAATGAGATTTCAAATATACCTATAAAATTTAATATAGGGTCCCATTTAAAAAAGTGTTATTTTTTACCACACTCAGTAGGTACATGAATCAATAGTTCTGTGAGACCACAGCCAAAAGTTTTAGTTAGATATCTCCAAAAACTTTCGTTTTTGGTATTTTTCCATAAAAAAAGACTTATTAGCAATATTCCATACTTAATTAACACACTGTATAAAGGTTTGAATTCTTCAAGAAAATTGTTCCCTAACATCCGGTACAAACAGAATAAAGTCAAGGGAACTGGGGGTGTAGTATCACACTTTGGTTATTTGTAAACGCTTTTGATGAGAGATGAGCAAAACACATAAAATGTTCTTGAATTTTCCATTTTCAAATGGTAACAAGAACAAGTAGAAAGTAAATAATAATTACATTATTCTTACCTTTATACAAAGTAACAGGGAGTCTACGGGATGA
Source organism: Periplaneta americana (assembly GCF_040183065.1). NCBI lineage: Eukaryota > Metazoa > Arthropoda > Insecta > Blattodea > Blattidae > Periplaneta > Periplaneta americana. Next base: position 100,593,381 of record NC_091130.1, read on the forward strand.
ATTAAATATAAATATAAGATATGTACTAACATGTACGGTATATTCATTATAAGGAAAAAAATACTTAGGAGAATGGCTACAAGTTAGAATTCATCGTTTATAGCTGGGATTAACATTTTGCAATTCCAAATGGAAAATATTTTGACTAGGTTTCAATGCAATAGATAATTTTTGGCAACCATATCAGAGAGGCGAGTCATTATGCGGAAAGCCACGGCGTTATCTTATTACGCACGAAATTTAATTGAAATTCGAGACGAGTCTATGTGCTAATTTTATTGAATAGAGACAGCTTTGGATCAATTTTACTCGAGATATATCTTTTACTCTTACATGATTCCAGTAATTCTGTATCATCGTCTCATTATCACTGCCACAAGAGGAAATTGTCGACCATTGCGGCCGGCACTGTAACATAACCTCCAGCACATTGTAGGGAAGATTATTTTGCGAAAGCGCATACGGAGATCCTTTTATGGTGCTACTACTAATTGCGAGTGCAGCATCCTGAGAGTGTGTGGTAGTATGAGACAATTCAATAAATGAAGTTACAGTTTCGAGGTACCAAATAGAAGGGTCAATTCCCTGAAGGTTGCTAGCATATCGTCGAGTCTCTTCTACATCATTATCATGAGATCCTGTGTTTTCCCTCTACAGCGACACAGAGCCATAGTGCTGTCAACAGAAAGCTATATCATTCGCTAGTTATCTCCATCAAATATGTTATAAATAATTTTATTTATACACTTTCCAACATATCTGGTCATATCGCGTGTTTGGTATCTGAGGGTATACCAGCTATTGTTGAGTTTCTATTTTTATTGTGTGTTGTAAATGACACGTTTTCATGTAACTAATTCTATATTTTGAATAATGGTTACGATATTGGTGTTTGAGGCTGTGGTGAGTCATGACTTCTAAATTTCTAATGCAGCATTTGCCTTTGTGACTGAGGGAAACCATGAAAAATCCCAGTCAGATTGGTCGGCCACGTGGTTTGAACCCGAGACCTCCTGAACGTGAGTCTCAAACACCACAGTCTCTAAGCCAACACGCTCGGTCATCAGCAGACAGCGCATTTTTGTTCCCAAACGTACAGCTTATCAAGTAGTTTCTTCTGGTACATATATTACGTCACGTCGATGCACAACGTGGATCGTTAGTCATGGATGCATAAGCAGGGTAGTATTGTAAACAGGTACGCATAGAATTATGAATCATAGTACAGGCCAGTTACTTTATGGTGACAGCTCTGCCTGGCGACGCAGTGGTTTGGGCGAGTCCACTGTTTGTTCGAAGGGGTGTTCATTTTATTCTTCCCCTGGCTGCATTAGCGGTCACATCTCTGGAGCGTTAGTGTGGGCATACAGTCGCGCTAAGGACGTAGTACACCACCACTGTCTTGTGTATTGCAATTTAGTGTGTTTGTTACGTACATTTCATTTAGTTACTTAAATAGTTGTAGTGCTTCTGTTTTGTATTGTTTAGCATGTATTATTTATTGTTTAGATTCACTGCTACTTTCTATTTGTGAAAGTGCTGCCTGTTAGAAGCAAACTCAAAGGTCGGGTATTGCATTCACAGTCGCGAGAAGTCGTGAGCAACGTGTAGCGCTTTGTGAAGATAGCGTCGGAAGAAAAAACCTAACGAATGTTGGAAAACTTGTAGCAGAGTTTACCTCTGTGTGTGAGAGCTGTGTTAGCCAAATAACCAAATAATAAGGGAGACTAAAGACATTGATAATCGGCGCCAAAATTAACTGTGGACAACTTTAATGAAGCTGCCATAAGACGAACCAAAGCACGAGTTCCATATTTCACAGAAATAGCGGCCCACACTTAAAAATATATATATTATTGTAATTGAAAGACTATCGTCTTTCAGGGAGGTATCTCGACTTTGAGGAAAGTTATTTTGAAATTAGGATTTCATTGGAAAAAAAAACACAAAATAATCGCCAAATTGTGATGGAGCATCACAGCATTAGGGCCGAAAGTTTGCAGTATTTGAGGAAAATAAAGAAGTACAGAGAAGAAGGTCGCTCCATCTTTTACATGGATGATGGTGATGATGATGATGATGATGATGATGATGATGATGATGATGGGAAAGGTAACAGTGAAGCACTGATTAATATTACCGGTATTTCCTCATGAGTATATTTCATTGTTAATTAGTGATTCACTGTTAAATATAGTGATTCGATTGCTGCTCATTGTATTTCCACATTAATGTTTATTAGTGAGTATTCCGAACTGCTGCACATTGTATTTCCACATTAGTTTACTTCTTTAGTGTTTATTATTGTTCGAACTCCTGCTCATTGTATTTCCATTAGTTTACTACTTTAGTGTTTATTCGTGACTTTTGTTCCGAACTGTTGCTCATTGTATTTCCACATTAGTTTACTTCTTTAGTGTTTATTATTGTTCCGAACTCCTGCTCATTGTATTTCCATTAGATTACTACTTTAGTGTTTATTCGTGACTATTGTTCCTAACTGCTGCTCATTGTATTTCCACATTAGTTTACTTCTTACTTACTTAGTTCTACGTACCAAGCCCTCTGACCACTAAGCTACGCCGAATTCAATCCACAGCACCGGATCGAACTTTCCTCCTACAAAAGTTCAGAGCGCTTGGTCCGTAGAAGCAAGAACTAGGGTTCGATCCCTGGTGCCGGAGCGAATTTTTCTCCTCAAATATTAATTTCCACTATAACAGATATTATTCTATTGGCCCAATTAATAACATCTTTAGTAAATTAAAATATAGTAGGCTATTAAAAGGGGATGAACAAGAGAGATCGTGCTTAATGTATACAATTTCATGAGGAAATAATCAGAGTGGTCAAAAATAAGATACAGAGAGTAACAGAGGCAAACAAGGTCTTTAAGAAAGGTGAAGAAGATTTTGTCTGAACAAAAATAACATGGAGCGGAACGAACATTAATGAGTGCATCAGGAAAGAAACGGCCAATGGCAAAAGACCGCTACTAATATTATTGACTTCGACAAATGCATTATACGATAAATGATTCACGAGTTCTATATTTTGCACAAAATTTCTCCTACAATTTCGAAGTTATTATCGATTCTACGCGAAATTATCCATTATTAATTGGGGAACACTAGTTTAAAGAGTATTTTAAGAGAGCTATGCTGGGTTGCAAGAAAACAGACCTATAAAAATAATGTATTCCTCCACTAGTTAGTGGACCTTTAAAGTTAGTGGATTGTCGGGATCCAGAAGAGGAGTTTAACGGACCACTAGTTACTGGAAAGTTACCCAAGCATCTTTGGATTTCACAAGTGACACATCAGTACGTGAATGAATAAAAAGTGAATATCGACTGCTTAACTGATGTGAGAAATTACTTCTATTGTTGTCAAAATCTATACTAATAATAAATCTGTAGCCAAAATTTTTCTGGTAATTTTCGATTTTCCAAAAATAATTGGTCCTAACATGTATAATTAACCACCCTGAAACCGAAAATCACTTTTTTGAATTTTTTGTTTGTATGTCTGCCTGTCTGTCTGTCTGTCTGTCTGTCTGTATGTTTGTTACCTTTCACGCGATAATGGCTGAATGGATTTCGATGAAAATTGGAATATAAATTAAGTTCGTTGTAACTTAGATTTTAGGCTATATGGCATTCAAAATACATTATTTAAAAGGGGGGTTATAAGGGGGCCTGAATTAAATAAATCGAAATATCTCGCTTATTATTGATTTTTGTGAAAAATGTTACATAACGAAAGTTTCTTTAAAAATAATTTGCGATAAGGTTTATTCCTTGAAAAATTTTGATAGGACTGACATTTAATAACATAAAGGAGTTTTAAAATTAAAATAACTGCCATCTAAGGCAGTGTAATAAATTAAAAAACAAATGAATTCGTCTATAATGGGCCTTGGACAGCAACAATCGAAAGCTATGAAAGATAGCCTACAGATAATGTTTCTGCGTTTCTATGAAGTAATATCGGAAGCTAAATTAACCGATTGGTATAATTAATTATTAATTCACCTTAGGAAAGTGTAGTTTCTCTAGATGGACATAATGCTATAATGTTATCACAGTAACTTCTGAGTGAATATAGGACAGGTAAGATTAAAACAGATTCTTATGCACAGAAAACTTGATAGGCTATTCTGTATATTCGTTTCCTGTATTTCCTAAACTAATTTTTATGACCAAATGAGTGGTCTCTGGATCAAAATGATCGCATTTTAATTTTTAATTCAATTTAAATTAAGTAACATAATAAACGATTTATCCTTCTATCAAACACGAATGCTCCCTGGATCAAATGTCCTATTTTAATTATATAATTACTTTATATTTATTTCTAACGGGTGCAGCGGAGCGCACGGGTACGTCTAGTTTGGAATAAATTTAGACTAATACGAACCAGAAAGAAATCAGGAGCAGAAGTTTCAATGAGAAAGATAAATATGCCTATTTGTTGTTATAAATAGCGCACGAGTGTATTAATTTTATAGAAAATAGAAAGACAGACTACTTAGGACATAACCTCGTCGTCAAACGAACTAGAGTCTGTAATAATTAAATAATAACTTCGCTATTCGAAGAATGAATGAATGAATGAATGAATGAATGAATGAATGAATGAATGAATGAATGAATGAATGAATGAATAAATAAATAAATAAATAGGTGAATAAATAAAATAAATTACCGTATATCGATGGCTAAAAAGAGATACCTCGTATCTACAAAATTGGTAATTTAGTTTAACTACATTATCAGTATTTATATTAACTACATTATTGTTATGTTCACAAAATTGGACAGTGTTTTGTTCTCGCATAGAAAATCTCGCAAAGCAGAAACGTATATATATATGAGTAAGTTTGTCTAGTTTGAGAAACTAATTTCTAAAACAGTTCTTTTATTTACCTGTAAATGTAGGCTACAGATACGGGGTAACACTTTTTAGCCATGGATATGCAATATTGTTTTAATATCGTATATATAGGCCTTTATACAAAACATCGCATGGCTGAATCTCATACAGCTAACCTTATGATGAATCAAAATATATAAACTACTCGTCAATACACAAAATGTACATAATATGACTGTCTAACGGAGGAATAAATATTATTATAGGAGGGAAATCAGATATCTAAGTAAGTGAATCCTTTAACGGACTAATAACATTAAAGATGTTTCTTGCAACGCGTCTTTCGAACTTATTGGTCCGGTTAGCAGCTAACGAAGGAATAAATGCATTATTGCAACCAACCATTAGAGTTCAAGTGTAAAAAGACGGGGAAAAATAGAAGTGTACTGATCGAGAGGCAAATAATATTATCTCTGTTAGTCATAAAGTTTAGAGAGAAAGGCCGATCCATCCAGAGCAGTTGGATCCATCAACTACGGGGAAGATAACTACAGTATACAGATAGAAGCCACAATGATAAGAGGAGAGATAGGATGGAGATCATAATAATAACAAATTACAATGAAAGCAGTAGTGATAGTGTAGTGGCATAGTTTCTAACGTTAACAATGTTCAGAACTTATTGACATTATAGGTCTATTTCCACGAGTTCTCAGTGTACTTCTACTGTCACGGCGATTGGCAGGCGGGTATCTGTTGAGGGCTGCAGCTGGTTGGGAGACCACATACAAGTTGGATAGTGACTCGCTTCTTTGCTGAACATTTAAAATTTCAGGGGCCAAAAAGATTTGCGATACTTATACATCTATTCATGTACCCGTGTCTCTAAGTCGGTCTAAAAAGGATTGTCGTCATGTTCAAAATACCACTTGGATGTATTAACAAGAATAAAAAAAGTATTTATTTAAAGACAGCTTATATTCAATAAAATATAATTTCTTACCACGGTTAGGCAAAACTGAAAATTTGCAGGGGGCATCCAGCTTATTTTCGGGAGCCAACACATTTTGCCCATACACGCAATGACAAAACCATTCGAGCTAAGATAAAAATACATTTACTGAACTATATTAAAGAATATTAATGCAAACACATGCTCTCCGAGACGCTCTGTGATCTCCACTGAGATACGCAACAAAATTTGTAACAATATTAATCTAAGAAGTACATTAGAATTTCTTCATGTAACCGCTTTTGTTAACATTACTTATTAGTCGCAGTCTCATGAAAGAAATCCAAGTCTTAAAAAAAAACTTCAAGTCTATAAACAATTCAGGCACCACGTAAAAATGTTTAGTCTCTTGAGCTAGCCTACATGCTGCCCGAAATATTTCTACTCCTGATTTTTAGAATAAGAAAACGCATTAAGATACTTTAGATTTAATGAAAGGTTGCAATTAACAAATGAAAAAAACATAAATGTCAGGACAAACTTAAAATAGAGTCCACACCTGTGGAGTAATGGTTAGCGCGTCTGGCCACGAAACCAGGTGCCCCAGGTTCGATTCCCGGTCGGGACAAGTTACCTGGTTTTTCCCGGGGTTTTCTCTCAACCCAATATGAGCAAATATTGGGTAACTTTAGGTGCTGGACGCAGGACTCATTTCATCGGCATTATCACCTTCATTTCATTCAGACGGTAAATAACCTAAGATATTGATAAAGCATCGTAAAATAACCTACTTAAAAGAGAACAAATTATGAGTGCGTTCTTTACGAGTCTCTACACATTGCAATGAAAGATTGTAAACATTTTAAGTGTTTCAAGTGAAAAATATCTACTTTTTCCTGATAAAGTATTTGTTTTTCTTTAGTAATGAAGTGCTGGCTACCAAATTCTTCTATTAGAGCACTTATCTCCAAGCGTTCAGCTTCGTTTTGTTTTGACATGATCACTGAACAGCAGACTTGAACATTACTGTTTAGTAGGGTCGGGTGCCGCTGATCTATACATCATACTGTTGCGGGTCGCCTTGAGGCTTTAGATAACTAAACGCAGGACTGCAGTGATGACATCCGTCGCGCTGGATGCAGGATAGCCAGGAGACCGAGTCCAGCCCTGTCAGCCAAACCCGAAGTTTGTGGATGTATAGAGATAAAGAACAAGGCCATTACAGGCTAATAACTAATTATTTGTTTCAAATGAAGTACCAAAAGAACATTGAAATATGTTAAAATATAAATATAATTGTGTTAAAGTGAAATATAAATGATTCGTTGTTACAGTCCGCGTCATCGTTTTTGGCGTGTGAAATAAGTAATGGTAACGTTAAGTTCGAATGTTTTACATTTGCTGCAGTCAGTCTGATAACTGTGTTTGGCAAATGGCTTATGTGACGTGTATAGGATGTGGTAACATTCTCAGCTGCACTAGCAACATGTTCACAAACTGGGCACTATATATCTAGGACATACGCCAAAAACGCTGGCGCCAGCTGTAATACAATTAATTGAGAACATTGTTAACATACATACATGGAAACATACATAAATACACAAATGTTCTGCCCATGGGCAGGTCGTTCACTGCAAACCCAGCATTCCCCAATCTTTCATATTTCTGCCTTCCTCTTAGTCTCCGCATATGATCCAAATATCTTAATGTCGTCTATCATCTGATATCTTCTTCTGCCCAGAACTCTTCTCCCGTTCACCATTCATTCCAGCGCATCCTTGAGTATACAGTTTCTTCTCAGCCAGTGACCCAACCAATTCCTATATTATTACATGCTGTATGTATTTTACCATAATTAATGTTAGTTTCTTCAATGAACTCTCTTAATTTCGTGATATATTTCATAATAGTGATCTGAAGTGCGCCCGAGCACGAGGTTCTGCTCTTTCGGGCTCCAGTTCCTAATGTAGCTCAAGTACAATGTATTAAATAAATAAACTTGAAATTTGAAAATTATCCGGTGACATGAAAAGTAGTGCGACGAAAAGCTATTGCGGGAGTGCTTCAAACAGAGCGTATTCTTCAAGCAGATGGAAAAATCAGGATCAATGACTGTGGCTTTGCAGTGGTGTGCCAAAATTATATGAGAAGGATGGAAGCATACATCGAAGTGAATGGTTCCCACTTTGAACATCTCTTATGATACACGTGTCATATCACTTCATACAGTATAATAAGGTAAGATGATACACTTTGAACTAATTCCAAGAATCATAGGGTGCTATGCATAGACATTTCGCTAGCCCGCGCTAGGTGAGTGCTAAACTAGCCACGGCTATCGAGTGATTACTTGTATAGGATTCATATCATATCATATAATTAACACTGGTTTATGAATACGAAAAACGTTAGTTTGCTGATCAACCACCGGAAGCCAGCGCTAAGAATGTCTATGAATATGGCCCTTAAATTTCATGCTGCTGACCCTAATGAATGTTAGATTTAGTCCACACCTGTGGAGTAACGGTTAGCGCGTCTGGCCGCGAAACTAGGCAGCCCGGGTTCGATTCCCGGTCGGGGTAAGTTACCTGTTTGAGGTTTTTTCGAGGTTTTCCCTCAACCCTGGACCCTGGACTCATTTCACTGGCATTATCACCTTCATCTCATTCAGACGCTAATAATCTAAGATGTTGATAAAGCATCGTAAAATAACCTACAAAAATTAAAAAAAAATGTTAGATTTAAAATATTTCGATAGTTTTCATTGTATAATTTGAATTATGATTACCAAATAAATAATTTAGATGAGCAAGTGTGAAGAGATACGAACGTGCAAGTAAAGTTTATTTACATCATTGGTCAGCTACATTCGGATCATTGCCACCGGAGAAGGATTGAGAAGGTGACGTCAGAGATGCGCTGTTACCAAACCACACAGACTTTCGCTTAATTTTCTAATAAATCATTCACTTAATTATAAAACACATAGCCTATTAGATTCTTATTTATTTCATTGTTACTCTCAATCTGCAGTTCTGCCCAAATACTTCTATATAATAACTCTGCACGGCTCTGTATAAACATTCTAAATTTTGTACAGTGCGGATCCGAAGAACGCGGGAAGATCCCAACCGCTGTTTACCTCATGTTTCAAGGCCGCGCGGACCTGTAAGTTACCGGTTTTTGCCACAGCTTAGTACAGTCCGAGATGTTAGTGATAGAAGACGTGTGTGCTTGTGTGTATCTTTTAAATACGTTTGAAGTGTGTGTGCTGTGCATTAAATTAGTTGGTTAGGTGATTGAAATTCCGGCTGAAAAGTTAACTCTACAACAGCGAATATTTATTTACGAAACTAACGTCAAAACAAATTCATGCCCACACGTGTGTAGGCAGTTTGTAGAGAAATTCCCCGATATTCGACTTCCAAATAGAGGTACAGTTCGATTATTATTTCTGAGGAGCCCTAGAAATAGAGTCTATAGTAATAACTGGTACATAATCAATGAACTGAAAGATAATATAAGAACAGAATTTAGAAGGATAACGGAAGAAGAACCTTTGCGTGTGAATTCAAATTTCATCAAAAGATGTCGGGAATGTCTGAATGCTAATGGACGTTACTTTCAGCAGTTACCGCAACACAGGTTAGTGAAATAAAATGATGATTGTGTGCATGTCATTAATTAGTGGGATTTATATGAGAGCAACACGCCGGTGATTACGGATCTAAAATGTCGCGTTTTACCTCGCGCTCTGCAGGCTTTCTCCAGGCCTCGTCTTTCTGATCAAGCGTGACGCGACCGCTCTTTATATGCAGTGGTTGTTTTGAATTTACACTAACAATAAGACATAAAGAAAGCATATATTTTATAAATTATTGTATTATAATGTCTGATTACAATATACAAAAATAAGGTATAATTAAAACACTATAGGAATTTATTTTATCAGGAATAAAAGTGTACAGAGTCAATAGACATACCATTTTAACTACAAAATGCATATGCCACTTTGTGAATAATGTTACGAAAACTTCGGAAACTTATCACAAACTTACGAGAAGCAAATTTTCTAAGATGAATTACTTATAAAATTAATTTCTTCTTAAATATATATTAGAATATGTGAATATAACGTTAGCGAATGTGAATTTCTAAGTTGCACTAAATCCAGTGTTCTAAGTATTTGTGATCAGTCTGTGTTCATGGGAACGGGTTTGGAAACTGCTAAACGTTTATAGAGGTTCAGATCGGCTCTCGCTTGTTATGGCGCTGCCATGGGGGAGGGAATGTTAGGATCATAAAAAAAAGGAGTAAGAAGGTAGTGGGAGGGACGAATCGGAGAGAGACGTAAAGGGCATGTTAGAAGATTTTTATTTCTTTTCCGTCTAGATAGCTATGCCACCTTCCTCCTGGCTACCATCTTATTCTTGTTGCAAGAGTTCGATAAGAAACTATTCGTACTTGCCTTAAAAATCTGATTTTCTTTCGGATAACGCATCAGCTGAAGATCTTGACATGTGTTGCATTGTCGTTATCATTGGCGTTTTCTTCTTCCTACGCATCCTCTTCTCCATTTTGTTTATCATCTGCGCCCTCTTTCTCCTTCATATTCTTTCTCGTGTTCATCCTCGTTCTTTTCCTTGTCTTCATTTTCTTTAATTCATCCTCGTCCTCCTTTATACATTGTGCCTTATACATATTCTCAACATCTGAATGTATGTTCCAAAACATGCTATTTCACTTGCAGTTATTTTTACAGGAATGGGAAAAATTGCTGGCTTTGAAATATACGAACCTATTTAAAAATGCGTGTTTATTCTTATCTTACAGATATCTTATGCCATTCTATGTACTAAATGTTTTAAAATACTTTATAGTTTACCAAAAATTTCTAAATTAAAATATAAGATAATATATTTTGACCTGAAAAACAAAAATACATATATATATGTATAATATATATTCTGTATATATATATATATATATATATATATATATATATATATATATATATATATATATATATATATATATATATATATAAGGTTAAGCAAGCGTTGAGCGACTTCCGTCGATTTTGGAATAGACACCGACGCACTTAGGTTAGGTGAGGTTAGTTTAGGCTTTTATTATCCCGTCAAGATGAAGGTGAAAGCGATTGAGTGTAATTTTTTGTTTTCTATGTTGGCAGTTCAAGTGCGTCGGTGTCTATTCCAAAATCGGCGGAAGTCGCACAACGTTCTTTTCACCTCACTTTTAGTAAAAGTAGCAGAAAATAGCAAAAATAACTTTCAGCATTGGATTCAGAAAGCAAGTAATATGTTTATTATGTTACTGGGTTGAAGTATGTTTTTGAGCACAAACAAGCCTTTTTTTCTTATTCATTTTCATACTGTTTATACTCTCCGGCTTCTTCTCTATTATATTCTTTTAAGTTTTATTCTATATCCTATTCCTGTCGCACTAGAGAAAATGAAAAAGAGAAATGAAAGCCGAAATAAGAGGAAATATATAAAAGAAGTGAATGTATGAAGTGGACAGACAGAATAAGAAATGAAGCTGTGTTGGAAAGAGTGGGTGAAGAAAGAATGGTGCTGAAACTGATCGGGAAGAAGAAATGAATTGGTTGAGTCACTGGCTGAGAAGAAACTGCCTACTGAATGATGCACTGGAAGGAATGGTGAACGAGAGAAGAGTTCGGGGTAGAAGAAGATATTAGATGATAGACGACATTAAAATATGTGGATCATATGATACAAAGAGAAAGGCCGAAAATAGGAAAGATTGGAGAGAGCTGGGTTTGTAATGAAAGACCTACCCTTGGGTAGAACACAAAATGAATGAATGAATATAAAAGAATAATTGACAGGAAAAAATTGAAGGCAAATCTGAGAAAAATAAAGGAGTTACAAAAAATTCAAAGTTAATAACAATAGAAATATTCTAGTAGACCTAAAGTGAAGAGGGAGAGAAATAAAAGCATAAAGAAAAACAAATGAATAAATAGTAATATATAACGGAAGTAATGCATTATCTTCTATAATACAACGAGTGGTGATAGTTTTCCGGTAATTTAATTGAACTCAACGAATGTTTGTTGTCATGATAATTATTTCGAGACCGGAGATCGAGAAATAATTATCTAATGACAGCAAACATGAGTTTAAAAAGGGAAATTTAATTACCTGAGGATAACTATTATCTCGAATTTTATTCGGCAAGATAATCCCATTGCGAACAACTGTAATTCTGAATAACTAAACATTCGAGATAACACGTCTAGTATATACAGACACGGAACTCCATACGTAGTGCATATGCATCCATAGATAGTTGCTAACCACTAAGATCGCTACTATCGCCTCATCACAGACAATGCAAAATAGTACCGGCACAGTCTATTGTTCCTAGTACTCTAATCACCTCAACCTTCGTGACTGTATATACTAGACTGTGGTTATAGTAGTAGTAGTAGTAATAATAATAATAATAATAATAATAATAATAATAATAATAATAATAACAACAACAACAATAATAATATCCAGAAAAACAGTCTAATCGAAGCAGAGATGGTAAGAATAAAAGGCTTCTTGGAATAAAAACAACTGAACATTTGAGGTTATAACAACACTTTACTTTGAACTCTTTTATCATTGCTTATCTATAATTTTCAACATGTTTAATTTTATTCTAAACGTTTTTACTTACATATAGTAATTAATTGTGCAATTATTGTAATTAATTATTGATTGCAAGTCTCACGTTATTGCTTGGTTGCTGATGCATGAAAGAAGAGACTATACAAATGAAACAAATGAACGCAAGAGGAAAGAAATTATCACTTATTAATTTTGAGCACCATGCTTTTAACTATTAGTGTAATTCGAGTCTTATTGGTCACTCTAGCGTCAATGAGCTCGTTGATTGGCTGAGAAACTTTCGCATGGGATTATGAAAATAATTTAAAGCAATGAAGGAATTAATTAGGAAGAATGAGAGCAAAATAGAAGATAAAACACAGAAAATGGAAGGAAAAGGAAGGGGAAAGAAATTAGGAAACAGCTTCGGTTTTCCTTGCTCATTTTTATTATATTTCGTATTTGAATTGCTTAGAACGACATTAAATGAAGTACAGTATTACAACAGAATATTTAGAGGCAAAGTCTTGCCAATCGCTCATCTCGTCGTCTTGGTGGTCGCCGTCATATATTTATATTAGCGCAAATCCCCGTGAGCGGAGAACACGCTGCATCCTTAAATAAGTAATTTCACAACACTTGGGAGTGGACAGCTAGTGAGGTTTTATTGTCACTCTAATCTTGCTGCAGGGAACAGGCGTTATCCCGCTCCCCGAAGACCTCACTACGCCCCTGAATCAATACACAACCTCCACGATTTATCTACCCTTTTCTTTCAAGGCGAGAGCGGAGTGTTTCGAAATCCAAACAGTGTTCTACTTGTATAATAAACAGTTAAACCTTTCAACGTCACGGCATACTTAAAGATAATTATGTGTAATCAGTGGGAGACAGTCACGCCCAGTGAGTAAAGGGATTCTCATGAAAGTGTTCAGAGCTCGAATGTTTGAAGATCAGAATATTCTGTACTCAGTAGGGCAATTTATTAAATACTGGAATGTCTGGGGTTCGATCAGGATGATGACGGAATTTTCTCGTTGCCAAGCTTCCACAACGGCTCTGAGATTCACTCAGCCTCCTATCAAATTGAGTACCGGGTCTTTACGGAGGACTCATAGGCGGAGATATTGGGGGGGGGGGGCGAGGCACCGCCCCCCCCAAACTTGGCCAAACTATTTTTCTCCTTTAACGTTAGAAAATATTGAATTCAAAACATTTTTTGTATAAAATTTTATTAATTTCAATTCAGGAATCCGCCCTTGAGCACGAGTTCTACTCTTTCAGGGGCGAGCTAAAGTTTTTCTGTATATATTATATTTTATGTTACAATTATTAGCAAAATAATAAATAAATAAATAAATAAATAAATTTCTTGATTTTGTTTATGATTAAGTTTCTGTGCTTAAATTAACGAATTAATGTCTTCAGATCATGTGTCTGGACTATAATATTTATTTTAAATTTCTGAATGTATAAGAATTTCTATACCTCATTTGAAGAATAGAAGCACTGTAATGTTTCTTTAGTAACAGCCTATACTTATGTGTTAGAAGTCTGCAGATGTTCAAGCAGCCACTTGAAATATGAATAACATACTGCACAACAATGCAGAAAAATAAAAGTGAACCCGGTGTAATGAATAAACATAAAGACGAGATTAAATAAAATAATTAGAATTTATATTTCGTACGATATCTTGCTTTTTTAAATGAATAGATAAATTAAACGTAAAATCAGTCCTCCACTGTGGACTCATGGCTAGCACGTCTCGCCATGAAACGAGCGGGCTAGGTTCAAATCCTGGTTGGGACAAGTTACTTGGTTGGGGTTTTCCCTCAACCAATTGAAGCAGAATTGCTGAGTAATTTTCGATGTTGGACCTCGGACTCACTTCGCCATCATTAATTCACATATCATATGGGTTAAGTTCGCGGTGCAGCGTGCTGTACTTTTACAAGAGCGCGGCCGTTCGACTACCCAGTCATTCACAGAATAGGAGTGGTAAGCACAATAATATTCAAGCTGCAGCGCAAGCCTTCGGGTCCCTCCTCCATACCAGATTCCATACCTGTGGAGTAACGGTTAGCGCTTCTGGCTGCGAAACTAGGTGGCCCGGGTTCGATTCCCGGTTGGGACAAGTTACCTGGTTGAGGTTTTTTCCAGGGTTTTCCCTCAACCCAATATGAGCAAATGCTGGGTAACTATCGGTGCTGGACACCACCGGCATTATCACCTTCATCTATTTCAGACGCTAATTAACCTAAGATGTTGATAAAGCATCGTAAAATAACCTACTAAAAATCCACACAAGAAGAAAAAACAAGTGAAATTGTCTGTACATTTTTACTTTATTTTGCAATACTCTATTAAATGATCATATCCCAATATACTGTAACAAGGTCAAGTTATAATGGGGGGAGGAGATAAATGATCTCGTTATATCGTTATTCTATGGGTTTGCTTTGCCCCCCCTCCCAGGAAACTGTTCTCTCTCCGCCTATGACGGGGGTAGAAAGATGGCCGGACCACACTATCTCATTCTTGTGTCGGGGTTCCCAATTAGACCCGCTGTCAAAATATATAGAACGCAAAAACAGTACTTAATAATAATAGGTAATATCTTGGGCAGTGTTCTTTCTTTGATTTTTCTAATATTAACATTCAACAAGTTCCTTGTATATTTAAATGAACACACCATGTCAAGAATATCGTTATTCATTTATTTCCCGCCATTATTAGCTCCAATGTAGAAGATAGCTGGAAAATATCTGCATCATGTCTGCAGGCGAGTGAATTATTTATTTTGTCTCTTCTGCGTGAGGATATGAATAGTTCACCATGTATTATAACTCCGTAGGTGTTTATTGTATCATTTATATTTATTCCGAAATTATTAACGGGTCTAAACCCATGGAAAGTGAGGTTATTTTATGCCGTCATATTTATAGGACATTGGGACTAAATGAGATATTTTCTGTTTTTTCTTTCTTTCTTTCTTTCTTTCTTTCTTACAGGTGGGTTTTATGTAACCAGACACTTTATTTTTACTTTATACTAGACCTGAAGCGGAAAATAATGCGGAAATTTTCTATCCCCGGAGAAAGCTATTGCTCATGTATATATGGTACAGTAGAGCGCCTCGTTTAGGCACAGTGAAAACGTAAATTAAGTGTAGGTAACATGTTAGGGGAGGACAAGCCGAACGATAAACACGAGGGATGCACAAGGTTTTAGTTACAATATTTATGGCGGAGCATTAATTGAAATTATATTTTCCAAAAACATACAAAACAAAAGAACACAAATTGCATAACGTTTTCATATACACATTTTAACATACGTTGAAATAATTCAATATAACATCACAGTCTTCTTTGGCCTAAATAACAAAATTACAGTGTATTGGTTTGAAGTGACAACCCTAGCCTATCCCCTAAACATAATTACAGTACTGTAGTTTTGTTAATTCGGCCACAGAGAACGGGGTGATGTTATGTTAGCCATACAGAGAATGAAATTCATGACGTAAAAATGCTGCTTGGAAGCAACATCATATAAGTAGCAAAATTTGATTTGTTATATTGAATTATTCCAACATTACAGTTGCTTGTTTGCTAAAATGTGTATATGACACCGTTATGCAATTTGTGTTCTTTCGTTTTGTGTGTTTTTGGAAAATATAATTTCAATTAATGCTCCGCCGTAAATATATTTGTAACTAAAAACCTTGTCTATCCCCTACACGTTACATACACTTTGTTTACGTTTTCACTGTGCCTAAATGAGACTATTTACTGCAACATTGACTGAATCAGGCCTTCAACATGTCTGTCTTGATAGTGAAGACTGTATTTCACTGAATATAATTCCCTCACTTTCTGATGCACCATTTGATAACGAAGATAACGGTGATGATCCAATTTAAATTCCTCAAGAGCGTAATAGTGGAATTGATGATATTTCAGGAACCATAGATCTGATAGGACCCGAATCAGAATATGATGGAGATATTCAAAATACTCAACATCCAATACGAGTGACATTACCGAGGAAATTTAGACTCCTAATACTGACACAAAGTGATGACTTGCGATCGTGTTCGGCAATTATCCGAATTGGATCAGAACATACCACTATCCAAATGGGGAAAAATAAAAGATAGCTGTCCAAAATATTTTGACATCAGAACCTATGAATAATAATACAGGGTGTTTAAAAATACGGGGCATAATTTCAGTATGTATTTCCCATATGTAGGCAATCAAAATAGTTCATTACAACATGTGTCCGGAAATGCTTCATGCCTTCATAACATTGAAATTTACCGGAACGTTTTTCTTTCCGCAGGTCGTTGCCGTCAAAGGAGACATTAAGAGGGCACTCTGACAGTTCATTCCGAGGCGAATGTTACATTCAGTGTTGTGTAGGCGTTAGACTGTGCGACATGTATTCAAATCAAGAGGTGGCACAGATACACTTCATGTACGGTAAGGCGGACGGCAATGCTGCGTTGGCTCGTCGTTTGTACCAGGAGAGGTACCCACAGCGACAATGTCCAGATCGGAAGACATTTGTAGGTCTCCATTACCGTCTGTGCGAGTATGGAAAATTTAACTCTCCTGGTTTGGGAAGGGGACGACCTAGATCTACAACTCCAGAAGTACGGTACAGGAGGAGATTCTGGAGGCCGTGAACATGACTCCTTCTATCAGCACACGAAGGGTAGCGTTGCAAGCCAATGTTCCTCATACGACTGTCTGGAGACTGTTGAAAGAGTATCAATTGTATCCTTATCATTTGCAACGTGTACAGGCCCTGTCACCAGCAGATTACCCTGCACGAGTTAGGTTCTGTCAGTGGTTCTTGCAGCAGTGTGGTGTAAATCCGAACTTTCCTGCCTTAGTATTATTTACAGATGAAGCACAGTTCACACGAGATGGCATAACAAATTTCCACAATCAGCATGTATGGGCGTATGAAACCCCACGTGCAACTGTTCCATCTCATCACTAGGTGCGGTTCTCCCTCAACATGTAGGCCGGTATCATTGATGATCGATTAGTTGGACCCCATGTACTTGTAAACAGACTTACGGGGCAGGCGTACACAAACTTCCTGGAAAACACCATACCTCATGTTTTAGAAGACACTCCACTGATCAATCGTCAACACATTCACTTCTTGCATGATGGCGCTCCTGCACACTTCAGTATTACGGCTCGCCGGTACTTGGATCGAAGGTAGAGGTGGCCCAATTGCTTGGCCTCCACGCTCACCTGATCTGAACCCTCTCGATTTCTACTTGTGGGGCCATTTAAAATCATTGGTTTATTCGTCTCCGGTTCCTGATTTGGAATCCCTTCGGAATCGAATTGTGGCATGTTCTGAGGACATACGCAATACTCCTGGAGTTTGGGATCGTGTCGCAGGTCAATGAGACATCGATGTGAGGTCTGTATTCAAGCAGGAGGTGGACATTTTGAACATCTTCTGTAATGACAACGACCTGCGCAAAAAAACGTTCCGGTGAATTTCAATGTTGTGAAGGCTATAACTCGGAAATGAAGCATTTCCGGACACATGTTGTAATGAACTATTTTGATTGTCTACGTGTGGGAAATACATACCTGAAATTATGCCTCGTATTTTTTAAACACCCTGTATAAAACAAGAAAGTGTTTTAAAATTTGGTAAATGAAAGTATCCCCGACTTATTCACATATATGACAAATTATATCTTAATTCATATTCTAGAACAGAATTTAACTCGGGACCCACGATTTGGTGATGTTCCGCAGACAGTAAGTATAATTTTGTAAAATTTGATATTTGTAATTTCTCGAATGAATTTATTGTGAGAGTTTTCTGATCTTACAAGCTTGTGCTACGTACTTTTTATTAGCCTAAGTCATATGACACCAAGAATGCCTTCAGGATGTTAGATATGGAAAATTAGGGTAGCCTATATGATTAGAAAGAATCCCTCTGGAAGTCAGCCACGCTGCGGATGGTGCCACAAAGGGAAACCAATTAAATTTTGTATAAAATGTAAAAGAGGTGTCTGTATTAAGTGTTTTGAAACATATCATAAACTGTGAGTGACTAGTAAGTGTCAAAAGTACAATTTGAGACTTACCCTTCTTTTTTTTTTTGTACTAGAATTTGGTGCTGTTGTACACTATTTTTATAGTCTGATAAAATTATGTTTTTTCTTCAAACAATTAAATAATTTATGAATTTTATTGTGTATGCAATTTCAATGTGTGATTTTGTGTTGAAAAAATATTATAATAACTCGAAATATAGGGTTTAAGGGCTATAAGTGTCATTGTTTTTAACTGATGATTGTTCATGTCATGAGGAAGAAATGATGACCTCACAATTTTTTCTAATTGCAATATTTAACTAATTATTAAAGTTTACAATATTAGGCGTTTGGCAACGTTGCTGGATGGGGAGGAGGGAGTTCACAAGTACACAGTACAGCTCAAGCATATACAGACAGACATACCGGTACAAAACAGATGTTCTGTTCCAATGCAGGGGCTGATCATTGTTTACATAAAACGAACAACAAATATAAACTTTCAATCTCATTAACCCAGATTTTTATCGAGTTGAAAATATGTTTTGATATACTATAATACACTATTATTGTTAAATTTAACTTGTGTTCGGTGATGAGCATAACTATTAAATGTTGTATTTCTGTATATATTGTATCGTTACATTACGAAACAACTATTTTAATTACTTACTAACATATTTGAAGGGTACACGGGAATAACGATCAAGGTCCATTTTAGAAAGTTTCGAGAAAAATGAATTTTAAAGTTTAAGCACTTTAATAGTTAGTTATGTGTGTATTTGATAGAAATTGACGTAGTGGAATATCAAGAACGATGATTTCTCATTACTAGCTAGACCACATGATAGTACTTCCTTTCCACTATAAGATAGCATTATTAACTCAATTCCGATTTTTTATGGACCTTGATCGTTTGTCCCGTGTACCCTTCATTTATTATGAGGCTTATAATTTATTGTGTCAATTTCCCCGGGAATTTTTGAGACAAACATAAATGACAAAAAGTATGAAGAAAAAAATTTTTTTCTGTCAAGCACTTCTCCACAATGGTTCAATTTAAATCCAAACGCTTCACCGAGTTTATCTCTCAAATTCTCATATGCCATAATGAAATTTCCACTTTTCACACACCACAGAAAACTGATTTTTTTTTCTTTATCAAACTAAACACACAACCTTCATATACAAACTCGGTACAGAAACTGCAAAAGTACAGTGGTCGACACAAAAGAGTGGATCCTATTGTAATCGACTTACCAGATTTCAGAAAGAGAAGAAGGTAGTAAGTTACTCTCTCACTTGCACACAGTGTAGACATGGTTATTTTATAAGGGATGAACTTAATAAAGGTTTCGTACTGTGTTTCAACGTCCAATAGAGGTAGACTAGGTCACTGTCATCCTATCTCCATCTCTTTCTGAAGTGTTTGTGCAACGGTTTTCCCTAGAAAATAAGAGTAGACTACTATTGAGCTTTTAAGTAAGCTATTTCCGAGAGAGAAATTTTGTCGGAATTTTTAGTATGAGTTTGTATTAACAAAATAATAATTAATATCAACTATAACCGATTAATTTTGATCGACTCGATTATTCGATTAAATATGTTTGACAGATTAATCTTATAATAGAAATTGATCGGTTAATCGATTAGATCCCACAACACAAATATATATTTGAGCTATTCCATCTGAAATCGACCGAAATATAGAGAAAATTGACCTTACAATTTCTAAATACAATGAAACCTTTTTTGTACGTAGAGAACTGTGATACAAAGCTTTATGCAAAGTTTGATGTATCAGAACTTCATAGTGTTTAAATTTAAAATATTAAAATTTATCGTATTTTCATAAAACTAGCAAATTTAAACTGTTGTAGCTCCGAAACCCTTTCTCCCAATGATCAAAATCATGGTTTATTTTGATGATGAGAAATTAAAGTATATATTGACATATAAACAGATTTTCTTACTTTTTATGGAAATGGAGAAATTTAGATTTTTTTTCTCATTAAGACGCCTTTGGCTAGGAAAAAAATATTTAAAAAATATATAGTTAGATTCCGCTTTGAAAGTACAAAGAAACACATATTTTTTACAGATGGTATGTTGATAAGAAAGTATTGAAAATATCAAATAAAGAAAATAAATAGTACGCGCATGAACTAACCATCTGACTGTGAAACGGAAGGTAGCCGAAACAAGCAAGGCCAGGAGACAAACACGTGATGTGTCGTCTAGCAGTCATGGCTGTGCTAGCTTTATCACAGGTTTTCATAAACACAGGAGTAAAATGAGGCCCAACGCTCGCTTATCTTCAGCTCTCGGCCAATGCGTGCGGTACTGCGCCGTTCAAAGCTGGGCGTGTGAAAAGAATTGATTTAATACCCTCGAAACTTATTGCCGTACCACTAAGCAAACAATGCCGAATCCCTCTTAATAATGCAAGTTTTTTCCTCAATATTTTGTTACATTTTTACAAATGGCCAAAAAGCTTAAAAGCATGTAAAATCAGATTATCTGTCTCTCTGTGTGTAATAAAAATAAGGATTACTTCTTAAGATAACGTACTAAATGTCAGTTTCAAAATGAGCTCTCGTTCAATGTTCTGCAGTAAATGGTTCCAGAGTTCTGAGCGCTGAAAGAGGCTTGTTTTTATAAAATACGCTAAATTTGTCGCTCAATAATACGAAAACCGTTTAACTTTCGATAGTATATTTTTGAAAATGCACTCCCCTCAGCAGCTTGTATAAGTAGGGAAAAAATTAGAGTATAAAAAATGCGAGGTTTTTACTGATCGATTTCATATGGAATAGCCCATATATATATATATATATATATATATATATATATATATATATATATATAATTAAATAATTTCCAAAGGCAACGCCTTGTCTTTTCGACCATGCTTTTCTTTCAGTCTCCGTTCGCATAGATCCTTCACAGTTATTGCACTTCATTCTACTTAATATGTATTTTATTTATTTTGGTCCACACCTGTGGAGTAACGGTTAGCGCGTCTGGCCGCGAAACCAGGTGGCCCGGGTTCGATTCCCAGTCGGGGTAAGTTACCTGGTTGCGGTTTTTTCTGGGGTTTTCCCTCAACCCAATATGAGCAAATGCTGGGAAACTTTCGGTGTTGGACCACGAACTCATTTCGCCGGCATTATTATCTTCATCTCATTCAAACGCTAAATAACCTAAGATGTCGATAAAGCATCGTAAAATAACCTACTAAAATAAAAATAAAATATTTATTTTGTTCTTAGTTTCCTTCTTTTTCTGCCAGGTATTTTTCTTCCAAAATATTAACTAGTTTTTTTTTACATCTGAATATATGACCAATAATTTTTATTTTTATTTTTATTTTTATTTCCTCTACTGTCTTTGTTAATGTGTTAGTCCCATTTTCCCCATTCAAAACTTCAATATTGACCATTTTTCACCCTGGAAAAATTTAAAATTCTGCGCCATATTAACGTTCTAATGGTTTCTTAATGACTCCTTGGTTTTCAGTTAGCCAACATTAAATTTCATATAGTAATACGCTCTGGATAAAAATTTTGACAAATGTTTTCCTTATTTTAGATCAGTAACTTTTTTATTACTGAAGAGTTGTTAATATAATTCTTTTGTTAATTTCAATTCTACTTTTATTATTATTTTAATGTGACTGTCAAAGTATGGGAGCTGATTAAAATTAATTTTACAGTATTGATATTGGTAGAAAAGTATGGCATTTTACTCACCACTAATAATTTCGCCTCCTTAATATACCTATATTTTCAATTTCAACTTCTTTAAAATTTCTTACAATATCTGTAACATTATTTTGATATCGTTGTTACAATCTCATAGAATTTAAATTTCACCCGCAGATGTATAGGTGAGTTGGTATGATGGGCGATAGTTGAGATAAAAAGAAATCGCCGCATTGTACGACAGCATAACAGCGTGACTGGCACGTGTTCTAAGAATAGGAATAGTATAGCGTAGTTGCCACATTTGCTCTATACAAGGCGTATCGCACGAAATTTCATTGTAATGTATACAAATAATTATTCGCATCATATAGTATTATGTTTTAAAAACAATATTTGAAAGTTAGGTTGTTTCTATCAATTATACTGTGGCGCCATGCGGGAATATTCTGGTCCCGTCAGGAAGTTGTGCGCGCATCTGGCGAGAAAGAAGGTGCGGGGAAACGGAAACTCGAGCATCGGTAGGAGCTGTAACTCTGTACGGAGCGAGGGGAGAAGGCTGCGGTGACGGCCCGGAGCGGAGAGAGCAAGGGAAACATCTAGGAGAGTATTCCTCTCGAAGATTTCAGAAGTTATGGTGTAATAAATAAAAGCGCTAGTGCCGACAGAAGAGTCAGTCAGTCTTGAGAACAATCAGTCTTGAGTCTTTAAGTCTACAAGTGAGTCTTCGAGCGAGCAAGGAAGCCAGCTTCGAGAGCATCTGGAAGACCGGGGTTCGACGTGCAGTGGAACCGCATCCGGAAGACCGGAGTACGATGTGCAGTGAACCGCATCTGGAAGACTTGGGTTCGACGTGCAGTGAACCTGAGTTTGTCCATAACTGTGGCAGCGTCTACCACGCGAGTATGACACAGTCCGGAAGACCGGAGTTCGACGTGCAGTGAACTTCAACAGTGAGGTAGAAGAACTAGCCAAGGCAAGCGAACTGTGAACTGAGAACTAACAGTTTTGTTCTGCACATTGTGCATTGTGAACATTAATTTAAATTAGGAGTACATTGTTGTTCTTCTCAATAATACACGTCGTATATTGTCATTGTCTTCGTGTGAAGTGCAATAACGACTATTGTGTTGCTGTGTTGAGTGGAATACCCGTTGTTGTAGGGTAAAGTAAAGCAGAATAAAAGTCACATTGTTGTCGGGTGTGTGGTGGTTAAAGTAAATAAAAGTCACGGTACTTAATAATAATAATAATAATAATAATAATAATAATAATAATAATAATCTGTCCTTATACTGCTTGTTTGAGGCTTGAAAGTAATGTAATTTTCCCTAAGATAGGTTACTAAATTTATCATTAGGTAGTCCAGTAGTGGGGCTGCCACTTTTAGCCTCTGGACAGACTTGTAATGCAGCATTTCCAGATAAAGTCCGAAGAGACCTTTTATTCGACATATTACAAGATAAAAATATTCCAAATTTGCTATTACAAAATATAATAGAAATCTACACAGAGAGTAATATGTGTCAAAATAAATAACTGTATATCCGAAAGAAAATTAGTTAATAATGTAGTTCGACAAGGTTGTCCACCATCAC
This sequence comes from Periplaneta americana, assembly GCF_040183065.1. Taxonomy (NCBI): domain Eukaryota; kingdom Metazoa; phylum Arthropoda; class Insecta; order Blattodea; family Blattidae; genus Periplaneta; species Periplaneta americana. Next base: position 100,617,241 of record NC_091130.1, read on the forward strand.
CAACTTTATTTAATATTTATGTAAATGAAATTATTTTAAAATGGAACCAAATCTACAGATCAGGAATCAAAATAACCAGTGCTCTAACATTAAATACCTTACTCTATGCCGATGATCAAGTCATAATTTCCAAATCAGAGGATAATTTACAAAGAGGATTATATACATTAAATAAAATATTAAAAGATTTTGGGATGGAAATTACAGCACAAAAATCGAAAGTAATGGCATTTTTAGGACAAAACCCAGTCAGAAGTAAGATAATACGCAAAAACCAATGCCTCGAACAATTAAAAAATTTCAGATATCTGGGTAATGAAATATCTTATCAAAATGAAGAAGATATGAACAAGAAAATTACGAAATTTACACAAATTCTAGCAATAATAAACAATACATTAAAGGCTAAATTAGTATAAATATCTACAAGAATAAAAATATATAATACACTAGCATTACCCTCCCTTTTATACGGAAGCGAGATTTGGACATTAAAGAAAAAAGACATGAGAATCAAAGCAACGGAAATGAAATTTTTCAGGACAGCAGGATATACTCTTTTAGACCGAAAAAGGAATGAAGAAATTTTAGAATAATTAGAAGTAGAGTCAGTGAAGAAAAAATCAGCAGATACAAATTAAATTGGCTGGATCATGTAAGAAGAATATAAAATTCAAGAATCCCAAAAATTATGATGCAGTATAAACCTAGAGGACATCGTCGACCAGGAAGACCTTTTAGAAGACTGCTAGATGGGGTCGAAATAGGTCTACAGAGGCCTAATTCGTGAAGGATGATGATAATAATAATAATAATAATAATAATAATAATAATAATAATTCAAGAGTAATGAGCAGATATTTAACTTCCTTGAGTTAATTCGAGTTAATTTAATTGCAAATGACTTTATAATTCAAACTGACATACCTTATTCATCCTCACCTGTGTCCTCGTCACAATCGACGTGTATAATAAATTACTCTCTCACTTCCCTGTGTCAGATGCATAAAGTTTTGTTCTACCATTCTAATGTACTCAATGCATTTTTCCAAGAAATTTAATGTATTATGACCACTTACTCGCTCCTTTTTCTATTAAAAGATTCCTTTACCATTGTTATTCTCCTTTTGACTTACTGTCAGCAGCTCGTGTTACTACTTATAGGACACCTCAAGTGTTTGAAGCTGTCCACTTGCTCTACTGCCTCATTTACAATCCGTAAGTTTAACCCTATAATCTAGGGTTTAACCTTCTTTGCTTTTCTTCCTGTGGCTATGGTCTTCGTCTTGTTGGCATTTATCTTCATCCCATACTGCTCACAGCTGTCATTTAGCTCCAGTAGCATATATAGCTCGCGCAAGGAAGATTACCGAAAAGCAATGGTGGCGTTGCTGTCTGTTTTTACGTGTGTATGTTGGCACGCCAAGGGGGCAAGAGGTGCGAGCCGATGGAAGTAGTGTATCTTCCAAGAAGATGAACAAATGAGGTCATCGCTGTGGAAAAAAAAAGAACGTAGCAAGAGAAAAATTAGAAGCTAATTAAACGCGCAACATATGGTTACGAATGAAATAATAATACCGTGCGATAGAAAACACGTATTCACATGCAATGGAACAAACTAAAGTCGTAATGTAACTATCACAACGCAAGACTGGTTCTACCGATGTCATTTCTCTTCCGACTGTACTCTTGAATATCACTGAAGCTATCTCGTGACCTTTTCTGTCGCCCGCTCTTCCTTATCGCATTGTTTGACTCGCATTCCTTCCGTCGGTATTCCCTGCTTGCGAGACCTTATACCTTAGTATATATCGTCTTCTCTTCTGCTAACAACGCCATAACATCAGCAAATTTTATGCACTTTATTCTTTTTCCTACTACTATCACACCTCCCATGTTCTGAAAACAGCTCTTTACTATACCCTCCAAGTAGATGCTGCACAGGGTAGGATATAAAGGGGATCCTTGACGTACTCCTCTCTCTATTTCACTTCGAATGGTAAAAATAAGGTTTGATTATATGACATACGGTAATAAAATAAGTTGCATGACTTTATTGTTTCCATTTCTCCAAAAATAAACGAGTAATTAAAAAGTTATGTAGCAATTCACACAGTTTATACAGAGTTTTTCCTGGCACACGACTATGTTTTGATGTTCCATTATCTACTCTGGCCAATAATGTGGTATATCTGTCCGGCGTTTTCAGGAGCCAAGGGAATGGGATGGATGCAAAGCCGAGAGCTGTAGGTTAAAATGCCTCTCAGAGGAGTAGGAACTATATATAATACTACGGCAATGCGGTGCAGCGAACAGAATTTCATTAACCAAACAGGAAGTTTAATATTTAAAGAGCTTGGAGGCGCGGCAAATAAAAAAGAGCATCAATTCGTTTACAAGAACGTCTGCAGGAACCGTTAAACCTCTCTTTGCGTAACCAAGACAACATAAAGTTTCGTTAGTGTAGAGTTAGAGTATTTCATAACATACATCTTACTTCTCTAAAACTTTGCAAATTTCCGAATAGGAAGCTTACTAATCAGATAATAATATTAGCTTAACATCATTTTGTTAATGATTTTATTTTACGTCTTTATATTTCATTTGCAAATTAATTGTTACGTGTTTGAGTCTGAAGCGAGATTATTTTGTAATCTAAAATTAATTTTAGCTGTAGGCTTACTAAATCCATAGCAGAGGGAAGCTTGTGTGATTTAAAGAGGTACGACTGCATGCTGGAGCATTTCGTTCCCTCCAATTGTTGTTATAATTAATATAGAAACTTGCAAGTTTGTTGCAGGCTGTTTCAAATACCTCACTCTCTCAACCCTGTACCCCCTCCAAACTTCATTACTCGTCCTACATGTACCATGTTCTCATAAATTAATTACACGGATTCAAGCTGTAGCGACGAGTAGAAATGTCTCTACGTCAGTTCCAGACTTCGACATTTCCCAGTTTTGTGTTTCACTAGTTCACAGCATTATATTGCAATGGATGTATAAATGGTTAATGATGACAGTGAGAAACTATTACAATTTTACTTTCAGACTTTAAAAATGTAAAGAAACTAATTTCACCCTAATAAATACAGGGTAATTCACGAGGATTTACCGTCGCTTAAGGGGCTTATTTCTGAAGACATTCTGAGCAAAAACTATCGTATAAACATACGTCCTAATCTCAATACTTTCGAAGTTACACTAATTTGAAGTTATTCGTAAAATATCATTACCAGGGAACGGATTTATATGGACTAAAAATATATGAAATATGTAAATATATATGTAGTTATTTTTACCAAAATATGGAATTAAATATGGATTTTTACCAAAATATGGAATTAAATATGGACTTAAAATTATAAAAAAATGACTATGTACGTTAAATATTGGTACATTTTAATCAAACTAAACAAAAAATATAATGGACGTACCTTATCTTCCAATGTAGTTTCAACAAAACACAATTTTTATTGTCTGTTACCATAACAATAGGTTACAAACATTTCTTTCAAGTGCTGAAAAGTGAATCTTCTTCTATTGTCTCTGAGGATAGATTTATACTGACTAAAAGAGCGTTCGACGTCACAAGAAGTAACTGGTACATAATTCAATTTCACAATGTCTGCTGGGGATAAGTCCAAGTTAATCTTCACTGTTGATTCACCACTCATCACAGCAACAACCTTTTGTAGTTCTTCATATCCAGGGTTTTTTGAAAGTACAGTGTCCACCTTAGCTCTTACTGCATCTGCAACTTTACCTCTACCACGATTCAGTTGTTCCACAGTACTATTTATAATTTCAAAACTTTCAGATAGTGAAAGGTGCCTATTTTGGAGACTTTTGAGCGTTTTTATGATGCATGAAAATGTATGCTGAATGTGAGCTAAGTCATTCTTCACACTTATGTCACAGGTAACTGTTTTCGCAGTATCAATTGAGACTGCATCTTCAGAGTCCAATGCAAGGAGAACATTGTTAATAGAGTCTATATGTTCGGCATAATATTCAACTGCTTCTAGCCATGTACCCCATCTAGTTAAAATTGGCTTTGGTGGCAATGGAATTTCAGGGTACATTTCTTTCAACACGTTAACTCTACTGGGAGCTTTGAGAAATACTTTTTTCACTGATGAAATCAACAAATCTACTTTAGGGAAATTGTCTCTGACCACTTCTGCCACACGATGAAATGCATGCGCCACACAAGTAAAATGAGTCAATTTAGGATATACAACAGATAATGCTTGTCCAGCTTTGACCATATAAGGGGCAGCATCGCTAATAAAGAATAACACATTATCGTACATAATACCCTTTGGCCACAGGATACCCATAGCTTCGTTGAACAGTTTAACTATAGTTTTGTTATTGCACTTTTCTAGAACATCACAATGTAAAAGAATTCGTTCAGAATATTGTTCACTTAACAAACCGATAACTACATTACCAACAAGTCTACCTTCTTTGTCGGGAGTCTCATCAATGGAAACCCAAATTGAACTATCTTTAATTTCATCTCTTATCTTCTGTATTGTCTCATCGTAGATGGATGGAGCATACGTCTTCCTAAGTGTTGACTCATCCGGGATTGTATGTTGAGTATATTTTTCAAGGAATTCCCTGAAGACCTTATTCTTTAGTTTGTAGAGAGGAATATCAGCAGAGATGAGAGAACGGCACAGGTCGATGTTAAACTCAGATCTTACATTCGATGTTGTTGGTTGTGTTAAAAACAATTGTCTCTGCTTGGAATTTAGTTGTTTGTTGGCCTGATGTTTACTAGTTGTAATGTGTTGTTGCACCAGGAACTTTTGTGTAGATGATACTGCACACTGACACAAATTACAAAATAATATTTTATTGTCAGTTGATAAACCATCTTCTTTAAATTCTGAAATGTAACTTGTTAGTTTTGATTTTAAATTGACTGAATGACGTACTTTTGGCATATTTACCGTCTTTATAGTATGATTTACAAAACTGAACCTATGTGTACTCTGACTGGCATTTAACTGTTGAGCTGCACAACTGAAGTCTGTTAAAAATTTTAAATTAAATTAATACAGTTTTGTAACTTACTTTCCCATTGTTGATAGGACTGCTAATTTTCAAATAACTCTGATGTTAAAGGGATTACTGAACATGTGTTTAAATCTCTATTGTTGAAATGTATTTTTAAAAGTTAATGGAATTTTGTTTTGTTTTATTGTTAAACCTAATATAATATGGACTGTTTTATATGAAATATGGAAAATATATGGAAATTAACGAAAATATGTACTAAACTCTAAAATATGGAAAAATATGGAAAATAAAAGTAGGATTTTTCAACCCTACACATTGTGAAACATAAAGATAATGCAAAATATAAATTATATTAGCTTTATAAGTAAATATGTATTTACATATAAATCCTTTCCCTGATCATTACTCTTGAGTTTTAAGGGTAAAATAATATTACAGATACAGAATGAACCATTCAGGAGTATCAATTCTGTAACTGGCTAGTTTTCCGAAGTTAAAAATGTGTTGTTAATTGTTTTATACAGATTTTATTTTTCAATTTTTAACTAAAAATGATATCATTCTTACGCACTTATCAAAAAAATTGTTACAAATCATACGACTTTAGGAACTTGATTCTCTACAGTTTAATTATGCATCCTAATGTACAGTCTTAAAGAATTTACAAGAGTGACGTGATTTGTAACAATTGTTGTGATAAATGTGTAAGAGAATGTAATTTTCTAGTTAAAAATCGAAAGAAAATTCTGTACAAAACAATTATGGAATTTACTATACATTTTAAGCTTCAGAATACTAGCCAATTAAAGAATTGATACTCCTAAATAGTTTATTCTTTATATGTAGTATTCTTTTACCCTTAAAACTCAAGAATAATGATATTTTACGAAGAACTTCAAATTGGTGTAATTCTGAAAATATTGAGATTATGACAAATGTTTGTATGACATTTTTTGCTCAGAATGTCTTCGGAAACAAGTTCCGTAAAGGACGATAAAGCCTCGTGAATCACCATGTTTAATATGCTGTGATTCTGACGTAAATACAAATTTTTGGAATATTTAGTATTAAGCAAATACGATTTCTAATATTCCTTTTTTGCCTCTGTTTTTGTCTGTACTTTAATTCTGCAGTGCTTGGGAAAAGTGACACGAGTCAGTTTCCACAAACCTTTTTTGATAATTTATTGACAACTTACGGAACATCAGCTCGCTTGGAGAAAAAAAACACATAAGTATTCCTCCCATTACAATAATTCATACAGAAAAAAAATCAAATCGGCATAAACCAGTGTAAATTGTCAATAAATTATCAAAAAAGATTTGTGGAAACTGACTTATGTCACTTTTTCCGAGCATTGCAAAATTTATCATGGGTATTTTCTTGTCTATCAGAGTCTGTTAAATTTTCTCTCTACCCTCTCCATTCTTTCTTACGTTTATATATCGCATCACAATTTCTTGTTACAAACTTTAGGAGGACTTCTGTTCATATTTAATGTCTGTCATTACATTTATTTCGGAGGTATTTACGTTAAGTTACACACTTAAATCTTGTCTGTTCAAAAGTTGCACACATAAAAACAGTTGAATAACATTGAATCACTGGACCAATAGTCAATAAATTAACGTTTGATAAGAAGAAGTCAGCAGACTAAGAAAAAAAACAGACCCTCACATGCTCATTGATTATGTTATTATCATACCTATGTCCGGTTCTAGTGGGATGGTTATAAGCATAACACTGAAGTGTGAAAAGAAGTTGTGAGAAAAGTTAGCGTAAAATGGAATTTACTTTCACAGTGCAGAACCTATAAAGACAACGTATTGCAAAAATGAATGAGATAATTTCATAGAAATCATCATTTTCAAAGCATCCGACACGTCATGACGTTACAGGGACAAAATAATAACAAAAATTAATATACAAATTATCAATAATTTTATTTTATATAATATATGCAAATAATTCGTTTATCAAAATCTATCTCGTTGCAGTGAACGAAAACATATATTCTGAGGTTATGAAATCCAGATCTTTTACGAACATCACATAAAATTTGTTTAAACTAAGAGAATGTTCTTTCTGCGTCATACGACATTACAAGGGCATATTTATAGTAGCCTACATTACATCATTGTTATTTAATGACCCCATGCGTTCCTGCTTGCAATTTTACCTTGCTTAAGCTTCCACGTGACCTAATAGATGTAGCTACCAGAAGGAACGACTCGATCCGCTATACGTTTGGGAACGAAAATGCGCTGCCTGATTATAATACTATACTATACTTCTGAATCCAAGGTATTTCGTTCAAACCTTGTACTGAACTGTGAACTTTAAATTTAAAAAATCTTATTTTGCAACTTCTACTAAAATGAGAATAGAAAGCCATTGACGCGAAGTAGCACATTTACTGTACGTTAAATATATTGTTAATGAATAAAAGTAAATATCAACTAAGAATATCCTATTCTGAACTCATGGTCTGTCACCCAACGACTGTGAAATCCTCTGGTATAGGAGAGTGGGTACATGTCGATTCATAATTCCGCTCATCTGCTGTGTTAGAATAATGTAAATAAACAAGATGAATAATCCAAAATCGGTCTCGGTTAAGCAGTGAATTTCTGAAAAATGACCAATGGCTTAGTCATCAAAATACTGAAAAAATTATGTAATCTAAACTGATCTCTCGATACTTATTTTCATATTAATTTTGCTTGTGTAACTAGCTTCAAATGTATAGGTAGTTCTGTAAAGTTTACTGCAGAGATGTGAAGAAACTGTAGGTAAACGGCGGCCGTTGAAGGCTTTTGACAAAAGTGTGAACCTAACAAGCCTGCATATAAAATTCCACGCCATGCATTAGTACTCCGTATTTGTTAATGACTAGTTTATCGTATTGAATGGGGATTTTCTAGAGCCCAAGTGATGTGCATTATGATGAATCACTAACCAATTGTAATTAAATCTCGCTTCATTTGTTCATAAAACTTTAGGAAGAAAATTGGGGCTATCATCCGTTTTAACCATTACCTCAAAAGTAATATTCAAATGTTAACCATAGTCAGTATGTCTAAGACCTTGTGCTAAATGAAACTTCACTGGATGAAATTGTACTGAACGTTTGTACAACATATGTGCTTCTTTTACATCAAACCTTATCGATAAGTATGAGTAGGCCTATTGTTAGAAGTGACTTTATTCTTCTGTTCTTCTTTTTTGCTATTTTCGTACCTCTATACCATGTCGAAGTTTCTGTTCAAGTCTAATAAAGTATTCTTAGAATGTTGTCTCCGTTCTGCGTAACGTTCAAGATGCAGTCTGCAGCTATCTCGTGAATTTTGCCTACACTTTTCATAAATAAGTATCATATCTACATAAATCGTTTGGAAATAATTAATTGTCCAGCGTCTTTTAATAATAAGCAGTAAAATTCTATGAAAGCAAATTCTTTGTTTTCATAGAAGCGTCATGGCCTATGTAATAGGCCTATTTGTATTACAGTTTACGTCTTGAAATATATTTTAAAATATATTTTTCATGACATAGGTTGGTATACACATGAGCTTTAAATTGTCTTTTTTTGGTGACCTGAATACAAAGCTATGGTACTCGATGCTTATATCAGTTCAATCAGGATGAAGAGTATAAGAAATTCATGGGATGAAGTATTGAATGTCATATTAAAGAAAACAAGACCTTGTTAGTACGAATTTCTTTAATACTATATATAATTGAAGAGTCCACTGCTAGAATGATGGATGTCATTTGGAGTACATTTTGCAGGAGAAGCAATTGAAAGTTTGAAATGCTTAGCGCTCAAAGCTTAACTGTTATTTTCCGATCATTACTGGACAACGACTATCAGTGTTAATGCCATATAACTCTCTATGTACATTCTATAGGTCTTAAGCTATGCATTGACAGTCTTGGTTCATTTTCGACAAGAAAGTGACATCCATCATTCTTGCAGTGGACTCTTCAATTGTCAGTTACTTCTAACTGCATTCTTTTGTGAACAATATAACCTAAATTAATATTTTAAATATACAATAAAATATATTGCTTCGGAAAACGTATTACGAGTTCTTTCTCGTGTTAAATTTTACATTACCTCGTTAACATGTTTCAGCCTGTTATCGGCCATCTTCAGAACTGGTTGTTGCTGGTCTTGGTGCCTTTTGTTTGGGTTTCCTTTGGGGGTGTGTTTGTGTAGTGTAATGTGGAGTCAAAGAGTGTTCTGAAATTGAGTTGTGTGTTGAGAATTTAATTTGGATATGTTTTTGTGTGCCTATATATTTCGTATCGTTCTAGTATGTTTAGTTTCTGGCTTTTTGTTTGAATGTATAGAATTTCCATGTCTGTGTTGATATCTCTGTAGGTGTGGTTAGCATTTGTGATGTGTTCTGCATATGTGGAAATGTTTTGTAGTTTTGTTATGGCTGTGGTGTTCTTTGTAACGTGTTTGAAATGATCTGCCTGTCTGTCCTATGTAGAAGTTTTTGCAGGTGTTACATTTGAGTTTGTATACGCCTGTGTGGTTGTATTTGTTTGTGTTGTTTGTGTGTTGAGATGCTTTTGTAGAGTATTATTTGCATTATATGCGATGTTGTAATTTAATTTCTTGAATGAGGTTATGTTGAGTAGTCTGTGTACCATTGTTCGGAATGCAGCTTGTTTGTGTTGTGTTGGGTGTTTGGATGTGTTGTGTAAGTGTGTTATTGTTGTTGTTTAACACGATAAAGGACACATAATACGTTTTCCGAAGTGATATAGTGTTAAATGTTGTGTAATTAAGATGTATATATATGGTTATGGGAGTGTCTTAAAGATTATGGGACACGATGTATATGCTGTAAAACTAAGATTTATTACATCAGAAAGAAATGTCTGTTCTAAAAGTTCGAACAATTGCAACGAAAGGGAGAGCTATTTTGTAATACGTGACTGGAAAATGTACGCCGCGCAACTGTTATTATGATAAAGATAGCGGCAGAAAGTGAAGCTAGGTTAGAATCTCCAACTAACGACAGTCGTTATCGACTTCACGATCCACTATAGCCAACATAATGTCTTACGTGAACAGGTTTTCTAGCGCAATGAGATGTGCAACTGATTTTCAAATAGTATAGGGATAAAGTTCGGAAACCACATTCAGCTATGGGAATACACTGCAATATAGAATACGAATAAATTACTTTTCTAATACTCAATTCATTTCCAGACCACTTAATTGACTTTTGAATAGTTTTCCTTTATGGTCATGTGATCAATTATTGATAACTATGACCGAAGTGTAGCGGAATCGGGTTTGATTTCCCGCAGGAGGCGTAGACCTATATACATGGATGGGCAACTCGTGCTCAATAAGTGTTAACCTTGATGCAAAGAAAGACAGACGAAGCCAGACGCAACAGTTACAAGTTGTTTGTAGTTACGCTACAGAATAAGTACACTGCCACGGTGCGCTGTGGCGGCTCGTGCAGATGATCATGACGTCTAATCCATTATTGTATATCAGAATGACGCATGGTAGAATAATTACACAGTATTTTATACAAACTGTAGCTAAATACACATAAAAAATTCATTGTTGCCAAGCTTTCTTAATTAGAATACGAGATTATGTAGTACTGAAAACATAAATTGAACACAATTTTTCAGCTACAACAAATATACCGCTAACTGCAACATCTATTTATTATTACACTATTTATTAATATTTGTCTTATTTGAAACATAAAACATGAGAGATTACAAGTGTTTATACATTAAACGATATTCCTCTACTTTCAGAAGATATTATCCTTTATTCCTAAACAGTCACAAATTCAAGGGAGTAATATTGTTTTACATGTCACGGAAAATGAAATAAACTTACTCCTGACATCTTTCTGTACGTTTGGAGGTTTGACACCTCTTTCTTGCATTAAAATGTGGTTCAAATTTGGAAGCATTATGTGGAATTCTTGTCCATTGTCACTATCTCTCCAAAGCTACCAGTGAATTCTGTTGTAAGGTCTTAGAGAAGACCTGATAAGAAGATTTTCTTCATCACTCTTCACGACAGTTTCCAGTGAAGGAAAGTGGAAAAGTTTTTTATGTTCCGCTTGACACTGGCACATTTTAAATATATCTAAAAATAGTTTTAGCTGGTCGACCATATCTTGCACAATTCTGTAACTCCCATGCACAACGTGCTGATGACATGTGATATCGGTCTCACCTTGATGATACCCCATTTTTCCCTTTAGATCTTCAACGCAGAACTACACGCATTGTTTTCTTCACCTGAAATAATTAGGAACATTAAATCCAAACGTTTGAGATGGGCAGGGCATGCAGCACGTATGGGTGAATCCAGAAGTGCATATAGAGTGTTAGTTGGGGAGACCGAAGGGGAAAAAGACCTTTGGGGAGGCCGAGACATAGATGGGAGAAAAATATTAAAATGGCTTTGAGGGAGGTAGGATTGATGATAGAGACTGGATTAATCTTGCACAGTATAGGGAACGATGGCGGGCTTAAATGAGGGCATCAATGAACCTGCGGGATTCCTTAAAAGCCATTTGTAAGTAAGTAAGTAAGTAAAGCTTTCTCTTGCAGGTTCATACAATATTACTTTACCAAAACTTTCGCCATATCTATTTGTAAAATATCCCTGATAGTGTTATGCGTAAGAAAGTGTAATAGAACATAAAATAATACTCGTATAGGCCTATATGACTTTCCTTCCTTCTTAACAAAAAGTACTTTTTTCTCACTCGTCAATAAAAGGGAAACGATCTGATTGGATTATACTGTTTCACTCATAACGAGCCGCCGCACGCCGCTTACTGCAGACTGCAGAGAACTTAAGCCTTACAAGATCAGTGTAAAGACACTATAGGTAGAACAGAGATCGTTTTGCCTGACTGACGTTGTGTTGACAGTTTGAGAGCACGAGTTGTCCACCCATGTCTATATACCACTCATAACTATGACAATAAAAATTGAGAATTAGATAGAGGAAGATGCGTCCACGTATACTCTCGGATAACCTCCCAATAGAGATCAGGATTGATATTCTATTAATAAAAGCTACAGACCTATTAACTATTTGCCCCATTCTAGGATACGGCGTACCTTCGAAGAGACTTCAGGAATGTGTAAGAGGAAGCGGACACAACTTACTATACTATTTAAAACAGCGTTGAACATTTGGGACAATCTCATCTAAATGCGCACCATTTGAAACGATCCCGTAGGCCAGTCATGTCAACTGGTGCCCATAGGCGCAAGCGCTTGCTTTAAAGCTCAGGAGAGCCTGAGCGCTTTACAGCGGAAAGGAAAGAGACAGACGAAAGAGGTAGTATATGCCGCTTGGTCGAGTTATATACAGAGATGGCCAGCACTGATTCAGTGGATAAAAGGAAGAGAATTTTTTAAAAGTGTATATATGTTAATTTTTAGATTTGTCTGAGAATTGCATTATAAAAATATAAGTTTTAATAAATTGTAGTTGCTCATTTTTCACAAGCTTGCTGATTTACTCAAAAGGTATATTTCCACAAATTTTTTTACAGAAAAGTTAAATTTTCTGATGTTTATTTAGTACCCTTACAGATACTCAAGCAGTGTTTTCGTAATTCTAATATATTGTAAATACGTATTACTGAAGGTAGTTTATTGAAATTTTTGAAAATATTCGCATAGAAAATGTTTGTAAGGAAAAGAATAAAATTAAAAAAGAAACTACTGTTACATTACAAACAAAAGATATGTGCCAATATGTTGTAAGCTCTATAGGTTCAGCAGAATTCGAGAAAATAATTTTATATTCTGAAGATGGGAAGTTCCTCACCAATATCATCTTAAAAGCATAATGCGATAAGAGTTTTGTTATGTAATATTAGTTACAGTTAAAACATGTACCTAGGTAACTTTGCTTTATACTATAATATTGTTTTGATGAATTTATTGATCGCTTTTATAAGGTTAAAGATACCATCAATATCAATTCCAACTTATGTCATACTCAATCTCTTTCTTTGGAATATAATTTTCTTTATGAATGATGTGTTTCATTCACTTAGTACAGTATAGTTATATGGAATTTATGTGAATATTCCTTCTTAACTCTTTGTTATGTTACTAACGTGTAAAACACAACTGCAATATTAAGAAATTGGTTTTAGTACTTTTGTTTTACAGACAATATAGATAATTTTACACAGAAATAAGTCATATAAAAGTAACGAAATAAAATTTCACGTTCCGTTTTAAGATTGTACACCACGGCTTTCTTAATCTAATGGGCTGCTTATTCATGTACACAATCCTTCCTTCCTTCCATACCCAGCGCTTGATGCCCGCGCACGAAGTGAAGGCCAGAAAAAATGCGCTTGCTTTGACATCACTGCCGTAAGACGTTTGGGACAGTGAATATTAGGCGTATGGTAGGATCTCACTACCTGCGCACTATTTCCATAGGACCTTTCGGACTGTTACAGAAACAAACATTCTCCCTCTCATGTTATGCAGACTTGGGACTTACATGTACTTGTAACTCATACCCTGGTACGAATAAAAATTTTGCTTCTTAAATTAAAAATGTAATCAAGGTAACAGCTGTCGTCACCTTAGTATATTTTTGAATATAATTGAATATAATTAAACTAAATGACCATTTTTGTAGATACGAGGTACCTATCACTTCTTAGCCATCGATATAATATTAATTGTAATTTGATTTGAACTTTGATTATTTAGCCCGAAAAGAATTAATCAATTTAAGAATAAACGCTATATGATTTCATGGCATGTAAAGGAACTTCAGTTAATTAATAAAAATATGTTTCATTGTACAACGTACAAAGATAAATTCCTGTTGCACCGTACTTCAGAAACTGAATTTCAATTTTTTTTTCATAAATAAACGCATTTAGTAACTCTAGAAGCAGAAACTTGGTTTTGTATATACTCTGTCCGTAATATACATCGATATTGATTTCTCCACAACTACTGAGTGAATTTTATTCATATCAGTGCTTGTGAATTAACTTATCCCCGAACAATTCATAAGAAATAAAACAATAATTTTATTTTTATTATAAAGTGTAGTACTCTGTTCTTGAACAAAACACGACGAGCATTTACTCCTGTTCAAAGCAGATGATTTTTTTTTTGTGATTTATTCTTTTGCGTAGAATGAACTGAACAAAGTGGTATGTTTAGTTCTTATCAACAGACGTTTTCAAAGAAGTCCACACATTATTAATTACAGAACGTTGTTTTAAAAATGTTTCCGACAAGTATAACTCAGAGCAAAATTTTTATAGGGCCGATATTTAACAAAATATGAGTTTTAAAATAAAATATACACATGCAGAGGTTACCAGATTTGAACCTCTCCCCCTGTGAACTTAAAAAATTCATTTAGATTTGAGTATTTTTTCATCAATAATCATTGTTCCTTCTCTAATTTTTCACTCTAAGAGTAACAAAATCTACATCGACATAAGGCATATCCTCCTACTCCTCCTTCAATATATTCATCATACTAGTCTATACTTCATCCCTGGTGAGTTCCATGTTCAATTATCTGTTTTTAATTACATTTATTTCAATGTATTTGATTGTTCCCATGGATTTTCCTGTTATATAAAGTGTCTTACTTATCATATACAAATAACTGTTGACTAAATATATAGGCCTAAATGATTATTGTGTAAGTGTAATAATGACACAAGCATTTTTTATTATACAAAATTAAACAGAAGTTAAAATTTGTTGAAAATTTGATGGCTGTGAAAAATTTACGTTTCAAATACTTTATAAGGATATTCATGAATATGTTCTATTATAAACCGTGACAATAATAGTAATAATAATAATAATAATAATAATAATAATAATAATAGAAATAGTAATAACACCGATAATGTGAATTGTAAATAATTTTAATAATAACCTCCAGCTTGACAAAATTCTGCGTACGATACTGAAAATAACATTGCGTTATAATTAGACATCGGATTTTTAGGCACTAAAAATTGCAGTTTTAGGCGCCTAAAATAAGCTCAAAATTTGTAAAATTAGGCTCTATTTTAATGAAAATAGGCATTTTAGACACATCAAGGTATCATACTTATTTCTTTCACTGAAATTTTTAGTTATACACTAAAATACGCACAAAAAGGTATGTTTAAACATTAAAAAAGAATACTATATTATATTTATAAACAGAGCTGCACAAATTTAATATATTGAAACTAATGAAATAATGATTATTGATATCAAGATTACTCATTTTAAGTTATTGAAATTCAGTTCCATGCTCAGACTTTATTATAATTATCTGCACAGTACACCACCAGAATTTTTTCTAAATTCTCCACAGTTAACCTTTGCCTTTTGTCACTGAGAATCATTTTGAAAGCAGAAAAACTTCTTTCAACCGAAACTGATGTGAGAGGCGCAAATTTTTAATTTGGTACAATAGAAACATCAATACTTACTGGAACATTTACACTTTCCCCCGATATCACTCCTGATACTTTTTCCAACAATGAAAATCCTACATTCTTATTTAATACGTTGTCCCACTTATTTTTAACTTTTTTCCCAGTTTCGCCCAAAGCGGAATGTATGTTCACTTGAGCTTCCTTTACTATTGCTATTTGGCTACAAAGAGATTGTTTTTCACGTTCTAATTGTTCAATGCTTGCAAGTATGAAAGAAAAGTTTGATGTTATATAGGCAATATCGTTTTTCACTCGTGAGTCATTCAGACAATCTTTCACTGCTTTCACACACGCTGCACTATCAGTTTCAGGTAATTTATCAATAACTGTGACCACTTCTTTAAAATACTTAGAATAATACACCACTGACTGAATCCAGGTTCCCCATCGTGTAACAACCGGCTGAGGTGGGAGTGGGATATCTGGAAAGTTCTCTCTGAATATTGAAATCATGGATGGAGTTTTACAAAAACATTTTTTTGTGTTAGAAATAAACGAATTGACAAGAGGAAATTCATTCCGGATTGTTTCAGAAACCCTGTGAAGGCCATGTGCTAGACAGGTTACATGCGTGAGGTTAGGATAAAATGTTTTAAGAAGTGGAGCTGCAGCAACCATGTATGAGGCAGCATCAGTACAAAACAACAGAACTTTAGAATCGTCTATGTTACCTGAGTATAAAGACTGTAGGCCTTTATTTACAAACTAAGCAATGGCTTGGCTATTCACTTTCGAAAGTTTCTTAACACATACGAGGTGTGGAATCGAAGGTCCATCAGGACTAAGTTTTCCTACTACCATATTTGCTATATACCTATTCATAGGATCTGAGGTTTCATCCACAGAGACCCATATGTAAGAATCACCTATATCCTCCCGAATGGAAGCTGAAGTTTCATTGTATATTCTGTCTAAGTAATTTTTTCTTAGGGTCGACTCAGATGGGATATTTTGTTTGCAGTATTTTTGTAAAAACTGTCTTAAAACCGGATTTTCAATTGCATTCCATGGAATGTTAGCAGCAACAAACGCTCTGGTTAAATCAGCATAGAAATTGCTGCTGAGATTGGATGAAGTAGGCTGTGTTAGTAAAGTTTGTTGCAGTTGATTTTTCTGCTGAGCTTTAGCCTTATGAGCCGCTCCTTGCACATGCTGCTTTAGGTGGCACTTCTTTTCTTGCGAAATCTAAAAATGTAAAGTAAACTGAATTAAAATAAAATCCTAATTGTTGTATTGCCGTATTTCTATCACAAAGTTAGTGGGTTCGAACAATCAAAATTTTAATGACCTGCAAATACTTTAACTATCGGAATTTAAAATGTTAAAGTGTAGTGGTCTTAAAAAGGATTATACCTCAGGATAGCTCAGTCAATGTATAAATATTATAGGCCTACTCATTAAAATTAATAGAATTTATATATTTCAGCTATTGTTACATACCTGTTTGCTACAAATCTTGCAGAATATTATTTTTCCATCATAAGTGAATTCTGAATATTCTGTTAGCCATTGCCGGATCAATGTAGATTTTGCACTTATATTTTTCGGCATTATCGCGTTAAACTTCACAGGAAAACGTCCTACCGCTCAAAACTTCTCAACACAAATAAGGTGAGGGAAAGAGCAACTGTTAACGAGCATTCAAATGAACCGTTGTTATTGAGATTCAATTGGACAAAAATACAAAGTTTCACTTATTGTTGCATTTCCTGGTAGTGTTAACACTAGGAGGGCCATTCTTTTAAATATTTTGTAACTGTTTACCCTACTAATTCGCAGTTTTACGACTTTTCATAAATATTTCAAAAACACTCTTTCTCCAAAAATTGTGATTTTATGACACTCTGAAAGGCAGTACAGCTAATCGGTTTCAGACCGAAAACAATCATTTTTATAGTATAGTATATCTCTGAATCGGTAGCAGCACATGTTGTGATTGTTGCCTGCTTCAAAACTAAGGTTGGTTCTTTGTCGGCATTTATGCCTCCAAACATGTTAAATTCGGTGAAATCTATTGCGAGTGTCGTGAGATTCAAAACATTTTGTTTCCTTTATCAATGGTTTCATGGCCGGGGTGAAGCAAACTTTCCACTTTTTAAATGCCTTAAATTTCGCAGTGAATGCATGTATAAATTATAAAAAGTAGGAGTAAAATGCGAAACTTTACAGTGAGTTAGTCATTTTTAGGCAAATATTAACAAATTAGGCTCTAATAACCGTTTTAGGGCATTTTAGGGCATTATAAAACCCTTTGAATACCTTTCAATTTCCATGAAACACAAATAATAATAATTATTTTTACTTTTCTCCTAAAGAAACAAAATAGGCATTTGCCCTAGAATCCGATGTCTGGCTATAATACTTCCATCATCCGTGTAGTCACACATCTATTGTTACCGAGCAGCTGTGATATATTTGAACATTATGGGAAGAATGTAATTATAGCTACTTTTTGTCGGTAATTAGTGTAGTAAAAAGTGGCATAGCCTATATTTAAAACAAAATGTGATTTACCTACGTGTACGTATATTACTGTAGATGTTTTGTGATCATTTTGTAATAAAATTACCTATTCTTACATCTAAATAAAATTTCACAAGATTTATTCTAAAATCATTACGCAGCTAAAAGCATGAAGGATTGGGAGAGGAGGATAGGAGAGGCCAGCGAGCTTGAAGGGGCAGATTTGAGCGAGTTGGATAGATCCGCTTCTTCAAAGCAGACTTCGGTTATCGTCACGATCGACAAATTTGAACCGAACTTAGCGCTTCAATTGCACGACACTAATATAGACGTTATAATATGAAAGTTAACTTAAATGTGTTTGCAATTAAATGTGTTGTGATAATGTATTTAGGCCTACTACTCTACTTGGGAAGAAATGAGTGAATGTGACGATGTTGCTTTTTGTTTCGCTAGCAGTCTTTTTTGTCTCCAAGGTTCAGACTTCACTTGAATGCGGCGTCAGCCTACAAAACACGCCGTACGTTAAGTAGGAAAATAACTCAAATATGCCCAGTTATTTTACAGGATATTTTGTTGACATTTTAAATAGAAATTCTGATGCAGATAATTGTGACTAGTTGCAGGAAATGGGAACTAAAATCGGATTTTTCATTTTTTTTTTTTGTTTATTTGTGGTTTCAAAAAGAGGAGAAATACTGAGCATTTTTACAAAAATTCATGGTTCTAGGTGCTACAGTTTTTAATATATTACGTATTGAATGTTGATATTACATTATGTACTTTTCGAGAAAAATGCAAATTAAAGTTTTCATTTGTTTTCTTAGCAACTAAAAGAAAGATTTAGGTAAAACTAAGTCCTAGTTTAGTATGCAAAAAAGCCTACAGATAGCGCAAGATGTCAAAACATAGAAATGCAGTTTTTACACCGCAAATTCGTTATTTTGTTCTCCTGTAAAATTTCCTTTCACGACTTTAGGTCCCTTTTCGCGCAACGGGTCACAATTTTCATGTTACGTCTAATACCGTAAAATCTATACGACATAGGGTATAGAGTTTATTTTCCTGTAACTTCATATTGTATAAGTTGATTTAATTAAGTTCTACTCCGGTACAAATTGACTCAGAAAAAATAAACATTAAAGAATCAGTCAAACACTGAAACAGAACGTATTATACAAGGTGAAGCAAAACGTGTGGTACATTTACATAATACATCGCTGCATTGCAGTACATAGTAACGGCGGCTTTGGAATTGTTTGTTTATTCCAGGAGGTCTGCCATTTTATTTGCGATGGATCAGTGGTCCTTACAAATACGCGTTCAGGTTGTGGAAGCTTTTATTCGTATAAATAGTGTAATCGCAGTTCAGCGTTTCTTTCGCCAAGAACATCGTAATCATCGTGTTCCTGACAGATGGATAATTGTGAGATGAGTCCAGTCTTGGAGGGAATACAGAAAAGTGGAAAACAAGAAATCGTCAGGTACGCCAAGAACCGTCCGAACGTCTGAGAACGTCAATCGTTTTCGACCAGAAATGCAGCGACGTCCCCAGCGCTCAGCCCGTCGACATTCGCTGGCAATGCAAATCAGGCGACGATCGCTTCACCGGATATTGAAAGCAGATGTGAAATTTCATCCTTAGGCTCTAAGTTGCAAGTTGTTCATGTTGAGCGGCAGGTGAGAATAGCATTCTATGCGCAACTTCAAGAAATGATAGCTGAGAACAACAATATCCTGCCTAATTTTCTTATGTCGCATGAAGCTCATTTCCATGTAACCAGATTTGTCAACAAGCAAAATTCTCGCATTGGTCAGACATTGCTTCATGAAACTCCACTGCACAGCCTTAAAGTTACAATGTGGTGCAGTGTAACCATATTTAGAAGTATTGGCCCATACTTTTTTTAAGTTCCCCAGGGCAGAACCGTTACTGTTAACTCAGAACGGTCCACACCTGTGGAGTAATAGTTAGAGCGTCTGGCCACGAAGGCAGGTGGTCCAGGTTCGATTCCCTTTCGGGGCAAGTTATCTGTTTGAGTTTCTTCCAGGGTTTTCCCTCAACCCAATATGAGCAAATGCTGGGTGACTATCGGTGTGGACCCCGGACTCATCACCTGGATTATCAACAGTAATCTCGCTAGACGTTTTGATTTATCTAGAGAAAATCAAAACTCGAGTGGGATATAATTGACTATTACACGATTAGAAGAAAGTATATAAAGATTTGAAGTAACGAAGTATCCAATACAACAAAATATTAATTGACTTACGAAAATACAACTGTCTTCAAATGTATTATTGTACCACCTCAACATTACAAATATTACGCTAGATGCATGCTAGATGGCAGTAGTCAGTTATTTGTCTATGGTTAAGATTACTATATAGCAATACCTTCTCGTCGATAAGTTCTCGATCTATAGACGATGGCAATGTTACTAGTCAAGAAGGCTTTGTTGATTCAGTTTCATTTTTATTAAAACAGTTGCATTCCACTTCAATTATCCGAATCCCAGTAATCAACGTCACTTAACAGATGATTTTCAATAAATCTTAATATTAAACAACCTCTGATAAGTGACTATCATAATATCATATAGCAGAGCTATAACATAGCCTAACTAATATACACAAGTGTCAGAAAAGTTTTTATTAACGACGATGACATAAAAAATATACATGAATAATTTTAAAAGGAATAATTATTGAATGTACAATTTGCAAATTTGAATGTGGTTGGTGGTTCAATTGATGTTATATTGGACGTGTGCGTAATAGAAGTGGAACTCGTTGATTTAGGCCTACATGGTGTATTGAACTTATTCAGAAATTTCCGAATGGTGTTCTTCATTTATTTGTAAATCGGATTTCAGAAGCTGCTTAGGTATGATCAGTGATTTTTATTAATTCTTGTTCTTGAATGCCAATGCGAGTCATATTTGAAACTGCTGTTCATCGACTGGAGTGGTTTGTAATTATATATATATATATATATATATATATATATATATATATGACGTCCAGACCAGCGCAGTTTCAAATGTTGGCAAAAAAGAAACAAATGCTAGGGACGCGATAAAATTAAACAAATGCTAGGGACGCGATAAAATTAAACAAATGCTAGGGACGCGATAAAATTGTGCGATAAGCAGCCATGATTGGTTGAAATACGTCCTTTCGTACCGTTTTATTGGTCAAAAGTAGTATGACGTAGTAAGAGTGTAATAGTCACCTTAATTCCATTCAGACGCTAAATAACCTGAGATGTTGATACAGCGTCGTAAAATAACCACTAAAAATAAAATAAAGACTCAGAACTGTAACTTCAAATGCTCAACACCTTCCTGGTACCTGAATTAAGAAGGATAGAACCTCTTGACACATAGTACCAGCAAGATGGGGCTACTGTCCACACAGTCAATATCAGCATGAACAGATTGCGATAACTGTTTCCGGGACAACTCATTTCTCGTTTTGGTGATATTCACTGGCCTTCCAGATCCCCGGACTTATCACTTACAGATTTCTTTTTTTAGGTCTACCTCAAGGAGAAGGTATATTCCATTCGCAAGGAGAGAATTGCTGAATTATAGGCTTCCATCTATGATGAAATTGCAGCCATTCCCCGCAATGGCACTTGTGATGGATAGTTTCCCGAGCCTACACACTTGTAAGTGAATGAAAGAAAGCATTTACTAGATGTAATTAAAAAATAATGATGTGTTAATATTAAAGTAAATGACAAAATGTGTGTATTGTTTGCAAAGAAACTGCATTTCTAGGTATGAAAAATTCTTC
This sequence comes from Periplaneta americana, assembly GCF_040183065.1. Lineage (NCBI taxonomy): Eukaryota > Metazoa > Arthropoda > Insecta > Blattodea > Blattidae > Periplaneta > Periplaneta americana. The sequence continues at coordinate 100,639,049 of NC_091130.1, forward strand.
TATAATTCATCGTTATTTTTGTACCATACATTTTGCTCCACCATTTAGGCCTATTATGTTGAATATGTAAGTATGTTGATAGAACCAGACAGGCAGGCATGTACATTGATAGACTTACAATAATATAAAAGCTTATAGGCCTACTCATATAATATTGATATGCTGTAATATGTATTAGAATGTTTTACATGGGGCATACGTTTGTAATAGAATCAGTACACTTACTAGCACTAATTATAATGTTCGATTTCCACGAAATTGGCGGTGCTAATTGAAACAAGTAAGCATTATAACAATACATGTTTACAGCGTTATAGCTAATTATAAATTCCTTTAATTATTTTAAATGAACCTGAAGCAAAATCCGAATATAAATTAAATTATAGATCAACCTGTTATTGTAATGAATGTATTTCATGTTAAGTTTTTCATTCGAATTTCAAAATTGACCACATATCTAATGGAATTAAAATCCACAAAAACAGAAGAATAAATGAAAGATTGAAGGTAACAAAGCAATAAATTCCATAATATCTACGTATGGTGAAATGTGATGCAAATCATGCATTCGTATTTTAAAAATGGTAAATGTGGCGGTTTTATATATTGTCACAAGGATTCTAGGTACACATAACAATACGAAATAATTCGGCTATGTCACCTGTTATTTCGCATTTCATTGAATATTGTTACATCACCAGAGTTATTTAATTATTGCAGTACCGTATCATCATTTCTGAACACCCTTTTTATTCTAGAAAGAGAGTGAACTTATCATCTTTTCACTTTGGATCACATATAACATTAGTCTTATATAAAGAATTACATATACAACAATTATTATGTCTACTCCAAAATATATTTTATAATAATAAATATTTTAAATAATTAATCCCTTAAATTCCCAGCGTGTCCATATGGATACCAACTTCCTAGCTGGCATTACAATACTTACTTACTTACTTACTTACAAATGGCTTTTAAGGAACCCGGAGGTTCATTGCCGCCCTCACATAAGCCCGCCATCGGTCCCTACCCTGTGCAAGATTAATCCAGTATCTATCATCATACCCCACATCCCTCAAATCCAGTTTAATATTATCCTCCCATCTACGTCTCGGCCTTCCTAAAGGTCTTTTCCCCTACGGTCTCCCAACTAACATTCTATATGCATTTCTGGATTCGCCCATACGTGCTACATGCCCTGCCCAACTCAAACGTCTGGATTTTAAGTTCCTAATTATGTCAGGTGAAGAATACAATGCGTGCAGTTCTGTGTTGTGTAACTTTCTCCATTCTCCTGTAACTTCATCCCTCTTAGCCCCAAATATTTTCCTAAGCACCTCATTCTCAAACACCCTTAACCTATGTTCCTCTCTCAGAGTGAGAGTCCAAGTTTCACAACCATACAGAAGAACCGGTAATATAACTGTTTTATAAATTTTAACTTTCAGATTTTTGGACAGTAGACTGGATGATAGCAGCTTCTCAACCGAATAATAACACGCATTTCCCATATTTATTCTGCGTTTAATTTCCTCCCGAGTGTCATTTATATTTGTTACTGTTGCTCCAAGATATTTGAATTTATCCACCTCTTCGAAAGATAAATCTCCAATTTTTACATTTCCATTTCGTACAATATTCTGTAACGAGACATAATCATATACTTTGTCTTTTCGGGATTTACTTCCAAACCGTCCACACCTGTGGAGTAACGGTCAGCGCGTCTGGCTGCGAAACGAGGTGGCCCGGGTTCGAATCCCAGTCGGGGCAAGTTACGTGGTTGTGATTTTTTCCGGGGTTTTCCCTCAACCCAATACGAGCAAATGCTGGGTAACTTTCGGTGCTGGACCCCGGACTCATTTCACCAGCATTATCACCTTCATATCATTCAGACGCTAAATAACCTAGAAGTTGATACAGCGTCGTAAAATAACCCAATAAAAAAAATCTTCCAAACCGATCGCTTTACTTGCTTCAAGTAAAATTTCCGTGTTTCCCCTAATCGTTTGTGTATTTTCTCCTAACATATTCACGTCATCTGCATAGACAAGAAGCTGACGTAACCCGTTCAATTCCAAACCCTGCCTGTTATCCTGAACTTTCCTAACGGCATATTCTAGAGCGAAGTTAAAAAGTAAAGGTGATAGTGCATCTCCCTGCTTTAGCCCGCAGTGAATTGTAAAAGGATCAGATAGAAACTGACCTATACGGACTCTGCTGTATGTTACACTGAGACACATTTTAATTAATCGAACTAGTTTCTTGGGAATACCAAATTTAATAAGAATATCATATAATACTTCTCTCTTAACCGAGTCATATGCCTTTTTGAAATCTATGAATAACTGATGTACTGTACCCTTATACTCCCATTTTTTCTCCATTATCTGTCGAATACAAAAACTCTGATCAATAGTCGATCTATTACGCCTAAAACCGCACTGATAATCCCCAATAATTTCATCTACGTACGGAGTCAATCTTCTCAAAAGAATATTGGACAAAATTTTGTACGACGTCAATAAAAGTGATATTCCTCGAAAGTTACCACAGTTGGTTTTGTCCCCCTTTCTAAAAATCGGTACAATTATGGACTCCTTCCATTGTTCTGGTACAATTTCCTTTTCCCAAATAGCAAGTACAAGTTTATAAATTTCGCTATATAATGCACTCCCACCCTTTTGTATTAATTCTGCTGGAATTTGATCGATACCTGGAGACTTGTACTTTTTCAGATTTTCTATCGCAATTTCGACTTCAGAAAGTGTGGGTTTGGGTATAAATGGCTCAGCAGTTTGTATTTCAATTTCGTCCCGATCATTTCTATTTGGCTATGTACATTTAGTAGTTGCGCAAAATAGTTTTTCCATCTGTTTAGGATTGATGGAGAGTCTGCAAGCAAGTCACCATTCTCATCCTTAATCACGTTTACCCTTGGCTGATATCCGTTCTTAAATTCCTTTATACCCTTATATAAATCTCGAATGTTTTTATTCTTACTATTTGTTTCTACCTCATTCAGTTTTTCCTTCTAGTAAACTCTCTTTTTATTCCTAAGTGTACGACTTGCTTCCCGTCTTTCATTGAAATAATTATCTCTCTTCTCCTCAACTGGATCCTGTAAGAATTTCAATTTTCCCTGTTTCCTTCTTTCTACTACCATGCAACAATCTTCATCAAACCACGGTTTCTTTTTCTTAGTTTCATAATAACCTATGCTCTGCTCAGCTGCAATTTTGATACTATCTGTGATATTTTTCCACACGCTATTAACATCTAATTCTTTCTCAACTTCGTCGGAACTTTCTAAAGTGGCAAACCTATTAGAAATTTCGACCTCATAATTTTGCTTAGGTGCCTCGTCCTTTAATTTCAAAATATTGAATTCAGTAATATTAACTTGTTGCTCTACTCGCTTGGCTACTGATAATCTTTCTCTTAATGCTCCAATCACCAAATAATGGTCAGAATTACAGTCTGCACCCTTGAAAGTTCGAATATCTACTAAACTAGTATGTCTCCGTTTATTTATCAAGATGTGATCTATTTGGTTGTGTGTCAATCCATCTGGAGAAGTTCAAGTATATTTATATATATCCTTATGGGGGAATGTTGTACTTTTGACAATTAAATTTTTCGATGTAGCAAAGTTGACTAATCTAACTCCATTGTCGCTACTAATTGCGTGTAGGCTCTCTTTTCCAAGAGTTGGTCTAAAAATATCCTCCCGTCCTACTTTAGCGTTGAAATCCCTCCAATAAAATTTTCATGTGATATCTAGGGAACTGATCAAAAGTATGTTCCAATTCCTCATAGAAGCTATTCTTTATATGGTCGTCTTTCTCTTCTGTAGGGGCGTGAGCATTTATAACTATGATGTCGCACCATCTACCCTTAAGTACTAAATATGATAACCTGTCACTGATAAATTCGACCTTTTTTACTGCTGATTTTATTCTTTTATGAACAAAGAATCCTGTTCCTAATTGGTGATTATTGTTTCCTTCCCCATAATACAACAAGTAATCTCCTATTTGTGATATGCCATTCCCATCTAACCTAACCTCTTGTACTCCCACAAAGTCTATTATATATCTAGCTAGTTCTTTTGCTACTAATGTTACCCCTCCTAGAAAATAAAAATGTTCTCGAAAACATGGGTTTAATATTATGTGCCACATACACACTATTATATTCACAAAGTTGTTGTTTACCTGTTGATAGTAAGATATACTGTATCATAATTCAGATTTGTTCCAGTAACGTTTTGTGACGTGAAACGAATATTTTCAGAGTACAAATATTGTTTTTAGTTTTTTCTGAACATAAAGGAGTATTGAATAATTTCGAGGAAAAATTGTTCCGGGGCCGGGTATCGAACCCGGGACCTTTGGTTGAACGTTATTTTCTCGTTCAAAGGCTGTGTATAATTGGAGCACATGTTTGGTTACTACCCGGCTGTATAAGTTTGCTATTCTGGTTCACTGACATTAAGAGATTCGCTATCACTTTTCATTCTCTAGAGCTCACACAACAGTCTTGGTACAAACTTCCTAGCTCTGGTTATAAGCTGCGCCAACCATTCCACTTTTATTTCTAAATCGGGATTAGAATGTTCCACACGTGGCTGACGCCTTTATACCTATAGGCCTCTAAGTGTGTAAGTAATATAGTATAACACATGGCACCGGTGCAAATTTCCCAGAAAACTATTACAGTAAAAGTGATAGGAAATACACTAGAAAGAGGCTGGATAATTTAGAGGACGTATTTACGAACATAGAAAACAGAATACAGATACTATCCTTAAGTTTTTTTTTATATAATATGGACTGATAAATGAAACGTTATAAATTATTCTCCATAATTCCGTATTTTGTAAAAATTATTATTATGCTCCCAATCAGAAATTCATATTGAAATCTTTGAACATATTCATAACACTTACTATGAAAATTTACCGTAACCCTCATCTTTATTTATAGACAGTGAAAGAATTCATTGTTATATATAAGCTTCAGTTTTGTAGAAGAAATTACTTTCTCGACACAAATAATTTGAGTGTCTGGCAGGATCGCTAGATTTCGGTAATGAAATAACATTTAATGTATCTTGATAAATATTCATGGCCGAATTTCGAAACTATTATATTATTTTACAACTTCCCCTCAAATGCGTAAAATAGTGTGTGTTTTTTACATTGCTATTAGTTAGTTCAGAAATAAGTAACGTACAATATGAAGGGTCCATATAATATAACGCCTAACATATTTTAACATAGGCTACTCTGAATGGGGTTCTGGCTGATATGAACAGTCTTAAAAAAGAATTTTGTCGTACAGATACTTTACAAATCCCATATAGGAGGCAGTGTGCATGATCAGACATACAACGAAACAAAACTAATTTTATTACCTCAACTAGTCGTTCTCTCGTGAACCATGTCGCTCGTCCTCTGATCATGCGCACTACCTCCTTTGTGGGACTTACAAAGCATCTGTGCAATAAAACCTTTTTCTTTTTAAGACTGTACATCTATTATCAGGCTACACCTCACTTGATATGTGTCAGAGGAATAGCAATACAATTGTTTGTATACATCTGAAATATGATTAGTGAAATATGTTACTGTTATCTATGCATTTCGAAGTGCCTGCTCAAGGTCAAGCAATGGAATTCATTTGCCACGTGTGCTTGGCCCAATCCTAGACGAGTCTCCTCAACTAAAGTCAGCTGGGATAGCCGGAGTTATCAGTGTTTCAGTTCAGTGACTCCTGCATGGTTTGTACTTTCGTACGTTTGTACGTGACCTTGATCCGCCAGTCAGAAATGCACAGATAAGTCAGCCTGTATGCAGTGGAGGGGGCAAATAAATTGGCCAGCCTACTCCATTAACTACTCGCTTGGTTGTCTCATGAGTGATGCCTTATTGGTATCACTTATGAGATTAACACCTGTCTTCATACAGTCCACTAAACAACATTGTTTTTCTTAGTTGGTATAAGGCTGGCCTTCTATGCTCAAGGTTGCGGGTTCGATCCCGGTTCAGGTCGATGGCATTTAAGTGTGTTTAAATGTGACAGGCTCATGTCAGTAGATTTACTGGCATGTAAAGGAACTCCTACGGGAAAAAATTCCGGCACACCGGCGACGCTTATATTGCAATCTCTGCAGTTGCGAGCGTCGTTAAATAAAACATGATTTAAAAAAAAAACATTGGTTTTGGATGTCGAATTATTGTAAATATAAAAGAAGATTATGTTTTGTATGAGTTCAGTGAAATTGATATGGACTTCTCTTGAACTATAAGATTAAAAAATTGTAATGTAAACGATAAGGAACTAAGTTTTTAGAATCACATTAAGTGTGTAATGGCGAAACATAATTATGTAATTTATTTCTTTTTATATAGGTATTTTAACATGCTCTAAGTTTAGATTATTTTAATGTAGTCTCGTGCTAGGACTCGCGTGGCAGGGAGTCGCCACAGCGCCGAGTCTTCTCTCTGTAAAGCATCTGATGACATTCTATAAAGATATGTCTTTCTCTTATTTCTTTCCACGCCTCTGGAAGCTTTTAACTTCCTGTCTAGAAAGAATGGGAGAGCACTTAATTAGTTCAATGCTGAAGTAAGCAATCAAAACGGGTTCCACTTCGTTTTTAATGTCTATAAAGTTAAGAGACGACCACTTACAATGAAAGACTGTAACGCTGCTGAAAAATTAGGAGCTGAAATGAGACCAAGACATTTTCCCTTTACACAAGGAAGATGAGGATACACGGAGATCAGAGGAAATAATAGTAATTGTCTCGCAGTTTCAATAAAATTGGAAATAAAAAAAGAAAAAACTGAAGTAAAAATTTATTCTTGTGTAAGTTAAGTCTAAAAGTAATATGTTTTCGTATAAACTCAGATATAGAAACCTTTGATGAAAGCTTGGCACAATGGATAACATGGTTTGATGCCTTTCAGAGTCTCTGAAATTTGTAATGGACAAGCAAAAGAGACAGATATTAACCGGGAGCATAAGCCTTTATAGACAGAATTATCATCAACATCTCGACAGTAGGACCTAGAATACCTGAAAACATGCTACGTCGAAATTTAAAAAAGAAATGAATGTCATAAGATTCTGAAGAAAATGTAGAAAGATAATGAGTCTGACGACCCAGTCTTTAACGCAGAAGAGAAGGAAGACTTAGATTCTTTTCCCGTTCTTAATAATCCTTTATTGCTTCATAAGCTTCGTCCTACGATATCATTGTCTCTGAAAAAAATATGTGTGTGGTGTGTGTATGTGTGTGTGTTCGCGAGCGCGTGTGAGAAAGATCGTAGAATAAAATAATTCAACTACGAAAATGATGATTAGGATGACCAAAACCATGGCAGTGGTAAGGACGAATGCCTTGAATACATCATATATGTTTGTTGTTTAGTCAACTGTCCTAAAGTCAGGTCTGAACCCCATGAGTGACATCATTAGGCAGCGGTGGCGAAAATGTAATCGTGCGCCGAGCCACTGTGTAACCTGCAACGTGCATAGTACTTATGGAGGGAGGCGGACACCCGAAGGGGAAGTGAAGCAACTGTCTGGCTTATTAACGGATTTTCATTTTCCTTACGTCAAGCACTTGAAATATAATTTTATACAGTACAAGGCTACAAACTATGTTTAGTACGTGTAACGAAGAAAGAAATGAACAATATCACAACCAAAAATTAACTGTCTTCAGAATGTCTCTGCGACAAAGTTTCAAAATCTGGAATTATGTTACTTACTGCCAGTCTAGTTGATCACGAAGGTATTTGTCTGTCAGTCGTGATCTAAATTTGGTTTTTACTATTTTAATTGTTGAAAATAATTTTTCAGAAACGTAAGTTGTAGCGAACATGGTTCAACAGAGCAAGCGAAACAACGAAGCTTTGGATATCTATTTTTTGGCAAAGATTTGAAAGTTCAACATTTGTCAAGTCCTTACATCTAGCTTTCATTTGACATCACATAGTAAATCAGTGAGTTCAAACTGAAGATCTAACCGCATTATTCGTACATCTACTGAAAAAGGGTCGACGTACAGAGATGATGATGATGATGATGATGATGATGATGATAACAACAATAACAATCTTTTAATGTTTCATCAGTAACATGTAGTATAATGCCGTTTTATGTTATACAACCGTTTCCCTCGTAATACTTGTGAACAAATCATACATTTAATATTCTCATCATATTGACAGCAAAAAAATGCATCCTCCCATCCTACTTGGAACTTTCGTACATGGTTTCGAGAGAGACATATGCCAGTCGCAGGCCAGAGACAAATACAAATGGAACGGAGTTTGACTCCAGTGAGTGAGAGGGTGGGGGTTGGCGGAGGTTAGAAGCAAGCGAAATGCACAGCTATCACTGCGAGCCACAACATCTCGCGAGTCACGTTTTCTCCACGGCTGCCATAAGGTATCAATAATGAGGTAACGAAGCCAGAAAATAATAGGGTAGTGTAGTCAGTTCCTTTCCCCACCATTGCATACATCGCTGACTAGTTACATATTACACTAATCGGACTTCAGATGTATACAATCAATTTATTTTTCTTCCTAACACATATAGTCAAGAGAGATGTACTGCCTCATAATATATGTACTACATATCGCACTCCCAATAAAATGCTGTTGTAACTCGAAAAATTGTGATTTGTAAAGATACGCTATTTCCTAATAAAGTAGGCATACCGCAGTAAAAATATTTTAAGTAATATATCGAAATAATAGCCGTCCAAATCTTGGGCTTAAAATATCGGCATCCTAATCAATTCAAATGAACAAAAAAGAAAATGTAAATTAATGTTAGAAAAATACATAATGAAATAAAAGAAAATAATATTCTGCGACAAGATGTGGTAGCTATCAAAACGATAAAAATTTATTGAAAATAAATAATAATTATAAAGATGAATAGATATGGTGATTGACGATGTTAAATGAAGATTTTAAAATGGTTGATGCAATTGTCTGGAGTGTTTTCAGGAACCTTTAATTTTCTGAAGATCTCCAATGTAAATTTGGGAATTGTTCCTCGCGCACCAAACATAAGTCCAATGACATTCCAATCTTGAATATTATATTTATGACTGAGATCATCACAGCATGGAAGGTAAATAGCACTCTTCTCTTCATGTGCCTGCTTTGGTTGATCTTCATTAATTTCAAACCTTACTGTTGGGTCACGAATGAGACCAGTTTTTTTATTTGGGTCAATTATTATGATGTGAGCACGCCGTGTAGATCCTTCCGTAGAAACATTAAACTTCCTCATATACTTCGTTTTCACCATGTTCCCTTAATCTGTTAGCAATTATTGAGCGGACTGTGTTATGTCTGTCAATTCGCAGTAATCCGTCCTGAGGGCAGAAACCTAGCATCTAGACCTACCAAAACCTTTCAAAATTAACTATTGTATTAATAGAATTTCATACCTCCAACCAGTCATACAGTGAGGGATATTATTTACGAAAGTATTATTTGATTTTTAACATACAGCAGTAAATTACTGGGAGTGCGATATCAGTCAGAACCTCAATCCGAGGACAAAACATCATATAAGTTTTTTTTTTTCTGTAATCAGGTACACTTATTTCTTAGACCTAATGAATGACTCCTTTTCATAATAATTGTAATCGCCTAGAACAAAAAATATTAATTATTTTTATAGGTTAATTGTGAAAAAATGTAATGAGCAATGAAAATATCTTAAGTTTTCCTCAACATCGTCTAAGATTTCACTACGTCTTTTAGGTAGTGGTAACCCGCTCTTTCTGTTCCAAAACCGAATAACTATATTATTAGTAGTTATTAAGCGTTTGGCCGTGAAACCAGGTGGCCCGGGTTCGATTCCCGTTGGTGGCAAGTTACCTGGTTGAGGTTTTTCCGAGGTTTTCCGTCAACCCAATAAGAGAAAATGCTGGATAACTTTCGGTGCTGGACCCCGGACTCATTTCACCGGCATTATAACCTTCATCTTATTCAGACGCTAAATAACCTAAGATGTAGATAAAGCGTCTAAAATAACATACTAAAAATCAATGGTGGAGTTAACAGGCGTAATTGAGGTTCGTTTTCCAACCAAAGTCATCAGTAGGCACGCACTTTCCAACAATGTGGTCTCCGAGACCTCCAGATTTCAATCCGGCCGACTTTTGGTTGTGAAGTTACCTTAAAGAACTAATTTTCCTGACACATCCAACAACCCTTCTGCAACTGAATGATGCGATCTGGCAAGAAATTGCCAATATTCCAAGACATCTGCAAAATGCTGTGCATGGTGTCGCAAACAGAATGCTGTACGTTGAACAAGAGAACGGCGGACATCTTCCCAATGTTTTGTAAACCCCGTTGTTTGGCCAGCACTGTGATGTTTTCGTTTTTTCCCGATCTCAAATATTATAAAGTTTATAGCTGTTTAATGTTTGAACTGACTTTTGAAATACCCTATACATTGAGAGAAAAGAAGTTAAGACAAAATGATAGTTATGATGATGAGTGTAATCAGGAACTAACGTCACTTTACTGGGAAAATTATACGAAACGGTTACTCCTGTGAAGGAAGAATCCATTTTACTCTTCATATCTAAATAAATAAAATGCAACTTCACCTGATTTCAGCTTCTCTGCTGGGACCTCAGCTTTAATTTTTATCTGCCACCGCGCTTCATTTTTTCTCTTTTAAGTGTAATGAAGTTCCGGCTCAGTGCTGCAAATCACCACACCGGAGCCCTCAACTAGGTATTAATTCATTCCTCTGTGCCAGAGAAGAACTTGACCGTCAATCACACTGCTGCGTTGGAGGGAAGTTACGAGCTCCCTGTCACTCTAGCTCCACTGTGCAGTTCATTGCTTATCACTGATTTGGTCTAAAGCAACAAATTACATTATGATGATGATTATTATTATTATTATTATTATTGTTGTTATTGTTATTGTTATTATTAAGCAGTCCTTCTTAAGAAATATTAGTCTTCGTATTCCTGCTAAGGGTCTAAGATTTCATGACAATTTTTATAATAAAAATTCTAAATCTCTCTCTCTACGGTCTGCAGATGTATAAAATATGCAAATGTGCATGGATTGAACTTAGAGCCATTTAATGTGTATTATATACTTTTGGAGTTTTATATCAGTTATTAATGTATGTGTTTTGTTTGAATATGTATTATAATATTATTCTCGTCATCGTCTATATCATTTATATTACTTTCATTTATATGATTCCATCCTTAAAGTTAATGATGACAATATCAATATCGATATGGTCGAAAACGCACGGACTTACTTTAAATGCAAGTAAATCGCAGGCAATCTTAATAGAACATCAAAGATCGAAGTGTGACAAACAAAATTTGCCACCGTTAATTGTAAATAATACTACTATTCCATACAGTTCGACTGTGAAGAACCTTGGTATTTACATGGATTGTCACCTGGAATGGAATGAACAAGTGAATCACACTTCCATTTTCTATTATTCACTCATTAAAGCGACTGAAGCACTTTCTTCGCGATAAATTAAAATTAATCCTTGTACAAATGCTCGTAATGCCACACTTCGACTACTGCGATATTATATTAAGTAACCTAAATGCAAATTTGAGCAGCAGACTACGTGTGCATAATGCGTGCGTCCGTTATATTTGTAATATTCGTAAGTATGATCATGTTTCCCCGTCTTTCCAAACTGTGTCTTGGCTAAGGCTAAGCGATCGACGAGCTCTGCATTCTTTTGTTCTCTTATTTCAAATTCTGCGCACCGCTACCCCAATCTATTTGGCTTCTCGTTTTCAAAATTTATCTGCATATCATCAGCTAAGTACAAGATCTCATCATAACAATTTACTCATCATACCCTACCACAAGACATCTTTATATTCTTCATCTTATACAGTTTCAGTTGCTAGAAATTGGAAATCGCTTCCGAGTGATGTAAGGGGTTGTTGGACAAAAACTTCATTTAGGTCAAAATTACACAAATTCGTACTTAACAGATTAATTGCTGATTAATATTTGTTACCTATAATGAAACTAACATCTGCCCATTCTTATTATTATAATTAATTTCTCTAAATAGATTTACAAAACCTCTAATGGCAATTACATTAATATTCTCATTATAGAAATATATTTTAGATTTATATATATATTTTTTTTCTCTCTATACCATAGTCCTAGTAAGCTTGTATTAAATTAATTTTCATCATTTTACTAGCTAACACAAATCTTAAATTAATTGTAATTGATTGAATTAAATTAGCTCATAAATTAAGTTACTACTTTACCTTATAGGTTTATCTAAATTTAAATAAATATGTAGTCTGCCAGTCTTTAAAACTTTAAAACTTAACTGAAGAATATAGCTGGAGAACCTTTTAAGTGTAGTGTAAATATTTGTAATTTAAATATGTATTGTATTGATTAAGGCTGGTTGAGTGGAAGAGAAGGCCTTATGGCCTTAACTCTGCCAGCGAAAATAAAACATTATTATTATTATTATTATTATTATTATCCTTTCATTAAATATCATATTAAATATCAGTAAATAAAAAAATGAATGAATGAATAAATGAATAAATAATTAATATATATAATTATTCCTTATTATTATCATAATTCAGAACTGTGACATAAAAATTTCTTTAAATTTTTTCACAACTTAATTTATTTCGCAGTAAATTACATTCAATTTTACCTTGATCTACTTAAATCAAAACTGAAATATGCACCTGGAAGTGGGAATAGATTTAAGAAAATAGCTCCCTTAAAGTGGAAATGGACTAATGTAAATTCATGTTCGTACAAATTTCAGTTTAAGGACTTTATACTCGTATACAGGTTAGGTAACTGTGGTTACGGGTGAGTTACGGACGGCCCTTTGCACGTTGGCCATACTGAGGCCTATTGTACACGCAGAATTTTTGGGATGAATGAGTGTACCAGTCCACCGGCCGCATGTGACCCCTCACCCGCTCACCCAATGTGTACCCCAACCCCCCGTCCTAAGGTCATACCACCGAGGTGACCAAGCAGCACAGGATCCATTCCAACGGCTCTTCCAAGTTGTCGAAGCGCCCTTGGAATACTCTTAAGGAATGAATCCTGGCAGATATATTGCGAAAGGCTACCCAGGTACAGTTGCGGAGAGGACGTCCCACCTCCCGTATGCGGACGAAGATCTGCTTTTTGCGGACTTGAAAAAAGACTGTATTACTCCCCAAAACACACTTCAGCGCATTCATTGAAATACACGGCATACACAATCTTACATTTATCTCTTCTCAGCATAAGGAAAGTGTTGTATTTGATATAGTGAAAAAAGGATTATATTACTCACTCAAAAGGTCCTATTTTAATTGAAAACACACTTCAGCACATACAAGCTTATATTTATCGCTTCACAAAAGAAGGAAAGTGCATTTGATCACATTCAACATCTCAATATGTTTCAATATGATTCTGTCTCTTCGAATTCAGAATGTCTTTATAAACGGAAAACGACTGCTCAACATCAACTGAAACCAGAGGTGAAAATTTTCTTTTTATCCTGAACTCTAAATCAGCACACTTTATTAGTTTTTCAATGTCTGGAATCAGAAGAAGAACGATATTTGTTTTCGCTTGCTCAGGAAGTTATAGGCCTATCGGAAAAATATAGAAAAATTATCTAAATGTTCGAAAAAAATGTTAGTGCAAACACTCGTGATGCCCCACTTCGATTACTGTGATATTCAGTTTATTGACCTAAGTGTTACTTCGGCTCAGAGACTACAACGTGTTCATAATATGTGCGTCCGTTTCGTCTGCAATATTCGCCGGGCTGATCGCGTAACACCATTCCTCGAAATATTGTCCTGGCTCCGTCTAGAAGATCGTAGGAAAATTCACTTTCTTTCCCTTCTCTTTCACGTATTGCATTTCTCTACTCCTGTCTATCTTGCATCTAGTTTTCAAAATTTATCCACCTATCATAACCTAGACACGCGATCACAACACTCCTCAATATTATCCATTCCCTCCCACCGAACATCCTCATATTCATCTTCTTTCACAATAGCTGTTCCTCGGCTTTGGAATTCCCTACCGAGTAATGTCAGGGACTGTCAGACATCAAACCAATTTAAGAATTGACTAACGAAATATTTTTGTAACAATTCTTAACAATAATAGCTCTTTCAGTTTTTTCAAAGTTTGATGGTTATATATATATCACAGATAAATATCTAAATTTTCTCATTATTATTATTATTATTATTATTATTATTATTAATATTATTATCACTATTTCTTACCAATGTTTATTATTGTCACACTAACAATACTTATCCAACTTTTATTGTTTACTTTCATGTTGTTTTATGGTCTAGATATTACTGTAATAACCAGGCTTCGAGACTTCGGACCCAATAGAGCAGTTCAATGGGAAATTCGTATAACGGAGTACTGAGTACAGTGGGTGGGGGTACTGTAGAATGAATCCCAACAAATACGCAAAGGAAAACGCTCTGGATTTGAAGGTTCTGACGAATAATTTGGTTTTCATACAAACTGTGTCTGAAACTATTACACGGTTAGAGAAGTCAGAGCAAGAGATGCCGGAAGCCCTCAAATTAATTTAGAAAATGATGCAGAGAATTAATGAGACACCAAGTACACCTGTTACTGAACGTGTAAAACAGAAGTGGAAAACAATTTTATATAAAAATAACGGATACGGAGCATTGTGTAACATAAACAGCAAATTAGTGGACATAGAGTCACCCGAGAATAAAGGACTGTCTCTTAGAGACTGCAGCGACGTTAGGTTTTTTCGTTTTGCTCCTATCACGTCATGCGACGTAGAGCTCAGCTTTTCACAATACAAACTTTGGCAGATAAGCCAAAAAGATTTACGTTTGAGACAATGAGAATGTATCTTGTAGTAGGTACATTGCAATTCGGTACTGTAACTGCATTTCCTAAAGACGACCAATAGGATAAATGAAGAAATTAAAATTGCTACATGCTTATTTCCACCATTAACACTGCGTATAATTAAACACAAATGGTTATAAAAGACAGGAGAATAAATGCTTTACACATTCTTTTGATATTATCATTGTGTAATGCATATTTACTTTCAGAATGTACATATGTGTGTTTCCCCATACTACCGTGCTCTGCTATAAATAGCAACGTTGTTACCTCAACACATCTCTACCTATCTGCAGCAAGTCAACAACCTATGGTGCATGCACAGTAAACTTATTGTTTCGGGTCCAAAGTCTCGAAGCCTGGTAATAACTATGTAACTAATTGTATTCAATTAGAATTAGAGTCTGGCTGGGCGGAAGAGAAGGCCTACTGGCCTTAGCTCTGCCAGAATAAATAAATAAATAAATAAATAATTAAATAAATAAATAAATAAGTAAGTAAGTAAGTAAATAAGTAAATAAGTAAATAAATAAATAACTAAATAAATAATAATAATAATAATAATAATAATAATTATTATTATTATTATTATTATTATTATGTTCTGTCAAAAAGGACCAAAATAAGACATGTTTTTTAAAAAATAGGACAAAATGGAATATGGACTATAAAGGGGGGGGGGGAAGGAAAGTCAAAACCACATAATTTGGACGATGGAAGATAGTTTTGAACATCGTAATTAATTATTTCATGTTTTGTGAACATCGTAATTAATTATTTCATATTTTATGTTGAAATAAAAGAAGGGATTCCCTTTAAAATCCGGTCTCTATCAATCACACAGGCGTTCCCGTCTGTGGGCGAATCGTCGATGCTGTGATTGCTTTAGGCGCCTTAGGCGTTGTCCTTTTTACACCAAGGGAGACAAAATACAAAGCACTTTATGTAGATTATTAATGGAAGAAATATGAAATAACGGTGTGAAATACGAAAATACTCACGAAAACCTACTAGCAATCACAGTCTTCGTAGGCCTACACCACAAATTCCAGCTAGACCCACCGAGTGTCGAATCCGTGTTAACAGCGTGGAAAACACACACTCTAGTCGTTTGGCTCACCGTGCGTCTGTGTTGAATAAAATTCACAGAACAATTACATTTCAGAGACTTGAAACAACTATTATTGTTAACGAGAATTGTTAGAAAATTATTTCCTTAGTCTATTTCTTAAGGGGATAGGCTGGTCAATTTTGTAATTTCCACATTTTTACATTTAGAATTGTGAAACTTTCACAGCATGTACTTCATGTTCACACAATACCCACAATTCACTAATAAATTGTTATTAACATTTAATAATTGTTGCAAACAAAGAAAAATAAACATTATGAGGATATATTAATTTTTTTAATAACTCTGGAAGTATTAGAGACAAATTCATGAATCTTTTTTTTTTTTAAGTGAAGCTGGTATCATAATCTACATTTGTGGGTATTTTTATTTTCCTAGGACGCATTTTACTTCTTGAAAATTCTGTCTAAATGAATTCTAATAAAAAATGTTGCACAATTATAACAAATAATTGATTATCATCCTGATATCATTCAGATTACATTCATCATCCCCCCAAATGCAGATAATATAATGATGAACATATGCTAATAATTTAAGCTCTTTATCTCTAATAGTTTCAGAGTTATTCAAAAGTGAAGTTCATAAATATAGAAAAATATGATTATTGAGAAAATTGAAGTCAAAGTTACAAGTGTTTTTTTTATACAGTAACTGATTCTTTTTTAGACTTACCGATCTTCTGTCGGCCTATGGTCTTTTAAAATCCTCCAGCACTGTATGTGGTACCTTCCTTTTCTGTTTTCTTTTGTTCAACTCTCAGTTTAGCTGATCTGACAATCTGTCTATACTTCTTATATTTTTCAGAGGTGCGAATCATGTACAGGTTAGTTTTTCTTTCGTCTCTTCTCCTAGCTACATCTATGGTGTTTCTACCTGGTGACAGACCACTTTCTTTCTGTAGTTGTACAACAGTAGAGTATAATCCAGAATTAGCCACTGGCTTTCGAACAGCTAATTCAATTCGGTGTCTATGAACAAATGTAGTCTTAGGACACTTTGACCAAATTATGTTGTGTATCGACTTGTTTGAATTTTGAGTATTTCCTTCCACACATTTTTCAAGACGTGATTCATGTGCTAGTCTACTATGGAGAGGAATAACTGCTTTCAGTACATTTTTATTGACTGGTGTATGTATATAATCACCATGTTTTCCAGGGTTCTCACCCTTTGCAATCGTCCTATTGTAGAAACACCAACTTTCTTCACCCGTTGGACATTTCATATCCTGGGGTTCATCATCTGTAGAGGAGGAATGGTATAATGTAGCATATATACTAGACTTCATAGCCTGCACATTGCCTAGATTTTGAACTATACTATTTCTATAGTAACGCTGTAAGGTTTCTATAGTTTTGACTTTCAGACTACCTTTTGTCACCCCACCAAGTGTTATACACATCTTACTACTTTCTCCGACTAATTTCTTCAATCCAGTACCTAATCTTTTGGCAACATGGTTCACACATTCCTGTTTTTCAATTACTTGTGTTCCATATACATTCAGCGATTTCAGATGATTGTAGGTTTTTGAATCCCCATCAGATACTTCAGATCTAGACCATATTCTTTCAGCTGCTTTCACTTCCATAGCTGGAGAAGATCCACAATAATTTATCTGACATTCATCCTTATGACCTTCATACCAAAAAGAATATTCAGTAGAGTTTTCTCCTAACTCTGTTTTAGTCATTGTGCATATTCTACAGTACTTTGATAAGACTTCAAAGTCAAGAACTAACCCAGTCACAGTGTCTATGACACAAGCCACACCATAATTAGAGGTATATCCTCTCTTATGCCACATACCGTCGAAACTTACAGTCAAATCAACTACTTTGTCATTTGGAGAACACAAACCTGTTTCTTCATAAACTTGTCGTACAGCTGAGCGACATTTATTTAGGTTTTCATTTGTTGTTATAGTAGCTACATTGTTTATGGCTTTTACATGGACATCAAAACAGCTATGGGAAAATGGTTTCATGTTCATTGCCATACAGAACTGTTCTATAGCAAAATATCCCTTCCCTATACTTGTAAATGCTTCAACAAATCTCCTATTTACAACATAAGTATGAGGTTGTAATTGTTTGGATGTATGTATACTATTATCCTCTCCAGAACAATGTTTTAGAGACAAATCCAATAGCAGAGGAAATAAATTCTAAGTCATGTGCATGACATACTTTACAACTGACTTTAGAAAATAATTGTTTTAGGTTATTCAAATCAACAACTGACAAACTATCACCCACAGACTAGTGCCACGCCCACAGTGCAGACATTTATATAGCAGCTGATTTGACGGGTAAAAAGTCATTGCACACAACTGAGTGTTACATCAAAATTTACAGAAGGGATTAGGGTATCCAGATAAAATATAAAAAAATATTTGTATTTTTCATGAAAATTCATAAAAAATTGACCAGCCTATCCCCTTAAATTGGTTTCAAATAGTTGTACGTTATTGAAAAAGATTGAGAATCGCTGTTCTAGAGTACAAAAAATATAGAAAGTTTCTTGAGTAGCCTGTAAACACATAACAGGCTAGCGTAACGTAGTGAAATTTTGTAGGTACTCCATTGGGTCCCTAACCTATTAATATTCCTCTGGAGCAATGAAACAGGTATGATTGTAAGGTTGGGTTGAAGTTTTAATATTGGTGCCCATGATATACGTTTTCCCATTGTTGTTACTTTCCACAATTATCGTGGCTAGTAATTTATTTTTATTTCTCATAGTGTTACTTTTAATATCTGTATCATCTTAATGTGTATAAAGATCCTGAAGCATTTTAATGGACCCTCAATGTCATTATCTTAAGAAAAACAACTTTCAATATATTATTTACTGCCTCTCTATATTCATAGTAATTTTAGAGTTGTAATTTAGAATAAAGTAACACAGTGTTGTTTCTAATATATGCGTTACTGGATGTAGTTCCTTAATTAATGTAGTTGGTTCCAACTATTTTTTATTAATTTCTCGATATTATTTAAGGGAGTGTTATAAGGAGAAATTCATATTATCTGGATGTTCCACAGGTGCGTTGTATAAAGATGAGCAATTACATTATCATCTTATGGAACCTGAACAGTGTCTGTGGTTAAAATGAGACAATATAATATATATTGTTACAATTGCAATTATGGCATTTTTATGTATTGCACCACTAAATAAGTGGAGGAGAAAGGGCAGAGAAAGGGAGGATTGAGTATATTAATATTAGTGCTGGAGTAAGGGACAGATGTTTCATGACATGGCCACCAAGGTCACCCGATATGACTGCATGTGACTTTTTTCTATGGGGTAACTTAAGGACCGTGTGTTTGTACCGCCTTTTCCACGTGATTTAGAGGAACTAAAAACCAGAATTCGAGAAGCTGCCGCCACGGTCACAGAGGATATGTTGAAAAGGGTATGGGAAGAGTTCGATTATCGTTTGGATATCTGCCGAATCACTCGTAGTTCACACATTGAATCTGTGTAAGGTGTAAAACGAACTTTGAGAGTTTGACTTTAAACTACGTGTGTTTGAAAGTACTATCATTAGTAGTTTTTGTGTAATAAAATATTGAAAGTGTTACCGGACTTTTGATATGCCCATAAAACGCTTCAAAGAAACAATTGGAATTACGATATAGTGTAACTCTCAACAGATAAAGAGTGTATTTTTAAAGAATATGTCTAGTAAATAATTTAAATTAAAACTTTTATGCCATTATTCTTTATAAACGACATGTATGAGTTGCATTGAAGAAACTATTGCAATTATATCTGATAAGCTCTGAATATTTCCTGTATCATAATTATTATATTAAAGAGTAAAAATTACAATTATATTTTTATACTTTTAGAAGAGCAACTTTAAGCAAACAACTCAATTGAGATAGACAGGTGCTTATTGGATGCGACATGTTGCAATTCTATGCACTGCAGTCTAAAGCACTTTTTGTGCACCCGTGATGGAATGAGTTGCATGCCGACTGTGCTTGCGCTGCGAAGCAGGCCCCACCACTCGCTACACTACGCATTCCTCTAAGGCCTTCTCGTCCGTATACTATAGGCCTACCTCTGGTGGTAATCTGCCGTTCCTCATAGATTTATATATGAGTCATAATATCCGTTTCATGCAACCGGAAGCGTGAGGGACATTCAATACATACAAACGGCGTATTCCGAATCTCACCGGACCGGTGGACATGAAGGACGTCACACTGCAGCGAAATAGGAACAAAACTGCTGGAAGGTTCAATGGCTATCATGGCGGCTGTAGAAGTTGTTTTATATGCTACGCTAGCAAGATTTTGCGAAATTTCCATCCTGTCATCTCGTGCAAAGAAAAGAGAGTATAAATAGTTTATTTCTTGAATCAGTAGTAATAAGTAGGGTACGGATTTGTAGGTCGTTAAAATGTAATTTTAGATGCCGAAAATAGGCATGGATAATAGTCTCTAGACAATTGAAAATAGGCTCTAAGAAAAAATAATGTTTTCTTTAAAAACATGTTCCAAATCATCAGGAATTTACGTCTAGAATTTAATAATTTTAAATGCTTATGCACCGTTACCACCACTACTACTACTAACAGTACAAGAACAACAAATATCTAGTTGTACATAAACTAAAATATCTAGTTGTACATAAACTAAACAATAAAATGTGTAAAATAAGTTTTAGACATACTTTCAGTACACAAACAAGTAAAATATAATCAATTTTCACTAAGCCTTGTCTGTTAATGTTCATAATTAGCTTCATAATAAATTACTAATACTTTTTCTCAATTTTCAACTAAAATAAAATGCCATCTGTCACTGGACACAAATTTGTATGTTGAAAATGAACGCTCCACATCCACTGAAGTAACAGGAACGTATTTTAATTTTGACACTAGATGGACAGAAATGTTACATTGTAAATCCGTGTTCTTCCGTGCTAGGATATCTGAAGCAGTACGCAGATCCTTCAGCCCTCCATTTCTCTGCAGAACTTGCTCCATTTTATCTCGTATTTTATTTCCAACAGAACCAGGAACACTTTTGGAATTTACAATATCAATTTTCGAAATAAGAATGGGTGTTTTTACCTATAAAATAAAATACAGGTCAAAATAGGCTTTGTCGTCAAAATAGGTATTTTAGGTGCTATTAAAATACCAATTTTAGGCATAGTTTTATATGAAACGTGTACCTGCAAGTTTTTATGAACTTATCTTTGAAGGGTTAAAATAGGTTTTCACCTAAAATCCGAAGTCTAGTAATAACCTGGTCCGTTCACATGTTCGCTCATAAGCCATTAACATATTTTTTTTACGTTGTGCTCATTACAAACAATACAGCAGAACACACCGCCATGACATAACAGTGCACGATGTCATTCGTCTGCTAATTTCCACCCTATACAAGAATAAATCAGATTCACTGATGGCGGCTGATGGAGACTGTCACCACCTCTACAAGCTGATGGAATCGGTGCGATACCGGTGGAGCATCGTTGAAATTTGGAACACCGTGATGGCATCAGATTGCTCAGTGCTGAGATTCGAAATTCGCTCAAAGTGGCCCTAATGCCGTCTAACAGTCTTCTAAAAATACATACAAAGCGTCCCTAATGCCTTCTAAAAATACAAAGAGTCACTGTTGCCGTCTAACAATCTTCTAAAAATACATACAAAGCGTCCCTAATGTCTTCTAACAATCTTCTAAGAAATACATAGGCTACAAAGAGTTCCTAATGCCGTCTAACAATGTTTGGACAAACAACAAAAATCATCTGCTGCTGCCGACGGTGCCTCTGACGTTAAAGGAGATGCCATGTTTTACGAAATGGATATGATATTGAAAACGGGAAACCCCTAGAAAAACCCTCGGTAGTTTGGCTTTGTCCACCACAAATACAAGTCCGCCATCGCTGAGATTTCAAACTGACTCCACGGTTTTCGCAAACCAGCAATCTGTCAACTGATCATAAACATTGGATAGAAATTTACTATTACATCTTAAGGGGTTAGGTACAGCTTATAGCAATAATTCTTTTGAAAATATTCAACATTCTTTTCCTCCATTACTGTATCTTATACAATAATGAAAAACGGTATGTGTAAAACACTGTCCTTTTGCTATATGAAAAAAAATATTGTTACGATTAAAAAAAATTATTTCTATACCGGTACCTTTATTTATTTATTTTTTTTTCCAAAATTCATAATGGTTGCAGTTCACTGTGCAGTAATGAAGCGTTTCCCTCATAACTCATAAACTTGTTATTTTTTCATGTTCTCTCTCTTTTATTATATTTCTGAAACTCATGTTTGCAATATCATTCCTTAATAAATAATAATTTTTTTAATTTTTATTGAAAGAAAATATTGATATTTGACCATTTTTTAAATGTATTTATTTTTTATTAGACAACCTATCAAAGGTAGAGAGGTGATCTTGCATCATATTGTAGACATGATATAAATAAATACACACAATAAATTTCATCACAGAATGTTGTATAATTTTGAGTTATGTGGGAAACACTTCATCACTGCACAGTGAACTGAATTTTGAAAAAAAAAATGTAAATAATTATTTTTAATCGTAAAAATATTTTTTTCATATAGCAGAAAGACAGTGTTTTACACATACTAACTTTCATTATTGCACAAGATACAGTAATGGATGAAAAAATGTTTTAATATTTTCAAAATTTTACTGCTGTGAGCTGTACCTAACCACTCAAACTTATCTTTTCTAAATAACTATTGAGTTTAACAAGGAATTTCGTACAGAACTGTATCACAGTGATAAAGGCATCGTCTTTGAAGAAATAAGTACAGTTATAATTATATTTTTATTGTCTCTAAGGTGCCTCTGTAGCTTAAAATAAACTTTTCGTAAATTATTTAGATTGCTCTTGTCACAGAGAGCATTTGTAGTTTCTGTAGATGTTTGTACCTGAATCAATTCCTTATGTAGGCGCACTCTTCGAATGAGACAGGGAATGCAGCAGGTTGCTTACTCACCGAACACCAGCTGTGAAGTCTGAAATGAGAGGATCAAAGAGATGACTAGGCGATGCGATCATGGTATTCCCACCTCTCTAACTAACTTCTACTAGCAATCTACTGTTCGTCGTCAGGTTTCTTTTCTTAATCTTTGTCTCCCGTCTCTTTTTTCTTTCTATTTCTTTCATTTGACACGGAATACGACACTCTGATGTTTTATCTCTCTGCCCAGATTGTGGGTCGGGATCTGTTACCAAGACAACGCAGAAGGTCAGATGTTTGTCTACAAATGGGTGGGTGTCGATCGCGATTGTCTCTTGAATACGAGATGCCTATTACAACACTCAGTTGTGTTCACTTCGTATTACACTGAAATTGGCTTGCATTACAAAATACGCCTATATATCTGAAATATGGATACTGCCTACAATATTACTAGATCCGTATATAGTTAAGACATAATTATTATTTATTAAAGAGAGATTAAGGATTCTACTCCTCGAAGATTCAGTTAATTTAGCGATTAAGAAACATTATGAGGAAAGCTTACAGTTCGTAAACTACATGATTTTCATACTTTGTTATCTCATTGCTTCAAAGTTCTCCTAAAAATGTTCAACTATGAAGTGTTTGTTTCCTTTTCTGACTTAAAATACGTTTTTATCTGCACCGAGTACGGACGCCTGTTTCGGATTCGGTGGTGAAATAAGAAATGGAAGAATTGCAATTGTTTGTTGTTATACCACAATGAGCAATAGTCGAATGATAATGTTATTAGTAGTTAGGCCATGGGCAAACATAACTTACGTGACCACTCTCAATAACACCACAGTCTAGTACAGGCCTGCAGAACTGTAGCTCTTGAGAGCGACTGCTATACTCCCCTTTCTTACCCCACCCACCTTTTATATCAGTGCGGTCATGACGTTCTAGTTACGCTTGGTTGCATTAACATTCATTCGCGGCGGCAGGTATACAATACGCTATCAAGAATTACAAATGAACAGATAACACTAGTCTGCGATGAAATTCCTGCCTCTAAAGTTTTAATGTTTTTAGGGTAATTTTAGCATGCTGAAATCAAATTCAAGGCCAAAAATTTCCTATCACGTACCATTTTTTTGTTATTTTAAATTTTTTATAATATATTACGACAATTTATACCGTAATTATTTAAACTGTAATACTTTAACATATATAGGTTTAGTATGTTAGGATATGAAAACCAAATGTATTCAACATATTTTTAAGGTGTTTATATTGAAAACCAAGGACACTAGATGTTTCTTAGCAGATATGGGGTGCAAGCACGTAAGGAAGTTAGGGCGAAATAACGTGCATTAGGGCGAAATAACATGCAGCCTTATCATTATTTTTATTTGTAAAAGACAGAAATGTCAGCCACTCCTTGGTGAGAGACTGAACTCAACTCGTCTAGTTTCTCTCACATTGCATTAGTCTGCGTTTCCTCTGGAAACGAAGCGAAATCAGTTTGAAGCTTTATTGTGGAGTAGAATGTTAGTCCAGTAAGAAAGTATTTACCATGTTGCATCGAGGATGTCTAAATAATCCAGACCAATTTTGTTATATAACTTATGTAGGATATACATATTGCCTAAGCAGAGGTGTAATATTACAGATTTTGTGAAAAAGTCATACCATGCCTATTTTTGAATCAAACTTGGAGACCAAAGTAAAGCTTGGGCAACACACAAAGTATGTAGAGTATACACTGAAGAATTTCGTCATTTGATCAATTGGAGAAGACCGTTGCTATCTTTTGGAGTACCTATGGTTTGGAGAGACCAGTCGAACCATAGTAAAGTCTGCTACTTCTGTTCGTGTGATGTGAAGGGGTACGATTCTAAATATAAAAATCAAATCGTGTATTCAGTTGTTCGGTCAGCCATTTTACTTGTGCCTAATGTACCAATCCCTGCGCGACCAGAAAATCTTAAACAAACATCATTCTATTGGTACTGACAACGTGAAATAGGCTTTAAATATGTTTTCTCCGAAGATGATAATCTTGTACCCATATATTGCAGTAATGTGAAAGAATTTATGCTAAAACTTGGACTTCCAAACTATGACCGAAGTGAATGGAGACCGTTCATTAATGCTTCCAGGCGAAGTTTAAAGGATTTCCTCCTTCATAACGGAAACATTTTTGGTTCAGTGCCCGTTGCCTATTCAGTGATCCTCAAAAAATCATACACAAATTTGCAACTGCTGTTGTTGCGACTAGACTATAAGAACACTAGTGGCAAGTTTGTGATGATTACAAAGTTCTTACTATGTTCCTGGGTCAACAATCTGGTTTTACTAAATTTCCATGCATTCTTTGCATGTGGGATAGTAGGACACGAGTTGATCACTGGACTATGAAAGACTGGCCACACTCGACAAAATTTGGAAGTCGGTTGTAAGAATGTTGTGCGCCAAAGCCTTGTGAGTTCTTCTAAAGTTGTGCTGCCATCTCTCCACATCAAGCTTGGCTTAATGAAACAGCTTGTAAAAGCTTTAAATAAGGAAGGAGTTGTTTTAAGTACATGTCTGGTGCAGCATTTAAAAACAGTATGGACGAAAAGGAGAAATCAGCATGGATTTTTTTTTCATTGTGAAGTTGTTTTAAAATTTCTTGGCAACAAGGATCCTAATTACCGAAACATTGTGGCTAACATGCTTGAAGCATACAAGGAATTTGGTTGTAACATGAGTATCAAAATTTTCTGTTTTCTCAACTAGATTATTTCGCCGAAAATCTAGGATTCTTCAGCTAAGAGTAAGATGAACGATTTCACAAGGATCTGCAGGAGTTCGAAAGAAGGTACCAGGGACGCGGGAGCATCAGTATGCTTGGTGATTATTGTTGGATGTTAAAGCGTGAAATACCTGAAGAGAAACATAAAAGAAAGAGGAACAGGAGTACTTTCTCGACTAAGAAGCAAGTGGTGTAATTTTTTGTGTGATACATTGTGCTAATTTATACATCCAATAGTGAAGCAAACAAGACAAAACAAAGCAAAAACACTCTAGTGACATGTATGAATAACCCTACACATAATTTCAGCAAGTTGTGTCTTTTAAATACTGTTTTTGAATTTGAAATAAAAAAGTGAAATGAAAAAGTTGGTGACGAAATTCACGTCATTATAAAATACATTTAAAGTGATTTTGCAAACAAACCTGACGTGATAGAAGCAAACGGATTGAAAATTCGGATTCAGCACATCGACATTATATAAAATCACATTACTTAGTTTAGGCAACAAACACAAAGTTGAAATTCGCAGGCTAGTGTAATAAATTTTTAGGAACATACCTTTAGAAAATAAGAGAAAAATGAATGAGGGAAATAAATAAATTAAAAGACATGTAAAATAAATTTTAAAATGTATGTGTGCATATAAAGTAAAAAGGTCTCCCTATGTATATATCGTCCTATTACTAGTAAAGCCGATTAAATCCACTTTCTGTGTAAAATAAGTTAAGTAGTCGCCGACATGTATTTCCGTGCTCTGTATTTTACTAAAATTAAATAAGTCCGAAATGTTGCTTGCAGGCAACAAACCAATTACTTTATTTGAAGAATTTATTATGATTTGTCGTGCATTAATAAAGTTTTAATTCCTGTTTTTACAAAACTTGTATTACTGGTCTTAACTAGTTTTACTAGTAATAGGATGATAAATGAATATTTGTACGTTGGTAAGTGAGTGATAGCTATATGACCGGATGTCAATGATGCCATTCAACATTGTAACGCACTCCAGCCAAATAAATAAAGAAATAAATAAACAATAAAAATAAATACATAATAAAAATAAATAAATACATAAGTAAATAAGTAAGTAAGAAAGTAAATAAATAAATAAATAAGTAAATGAATAAATAAGTAAATAAATAAGTAAATAAATAAATAAGTAAAAAGTACATAAGAAAGTAAATAAGTAGGCCTAAATAAGTAAGTAAATAAGAAAATAAGTAAATAAGTAAACAAATAAACAAATAATACGCGTACTGCAGTTTGAAGAGAACTGGAACATGGAAAAATCTAAACCCGTAAAGGAATACTACTTCAAAAGGAAATGAGAATATGATTATTTTGTTCTTGAACACGAAAGAATTGTTGTTTACTGTGTCCCATCCAATTTATTTCCACTCGTCATTTCAATATTAAACCACATTTCAACAAAGTCCATATTAAGAATTATGGAATGCACAAACTTTCGGGTAAGTTCATTATTACGAACTGTATATTGATTGTTTATTTATATACTGTAAAATTAATGACGTCACTCGTGTTCATTTTGAATTGAAATTAATAGTGATTTTCAAGGTTCATTACTTAATGCTATAAATTTATGTTTCTGTCGGTGGTGATAGGAGGAGAGTTTTCGAAAATATAAAACAGGTTAGGTGGAAAGAAGTCTCAAAGAAACTACCGACAGGAAATCTAGCATAATTGTAAACCTTGAAACGAGATAACGCATTATAAAAACAATGAATTTATTACAATACTTTTTGAAAATTACATGCCGCCACTTATGGACCTTTGACGACAAGAGAAGGTAAATAACCCTACGCGGAAGTCGATCATCCCCAATAGAAGTGGAGTGAGGCTGACGTCATATTTCCCCTCCTTACGAGTTCTGCAGGCCTGGTCTAGTATATACAGTCACGAAGCTGAATACGTAGGTAATATGCATGGATATATAGTTGCTAACCACTAGGATCGCTACTATCGCCTCATGACAGACAATCCGAAATAGTATCGGCACAGTCTATTGTTCCTAGTACCCTCAACAACTCAAGCTTCGTGACTGTATATACCATGATAACACCATGCCCGTCGCTGCGACCATGAGGGCGCCAAATTTGTGTATAACATTAACCATGCACAGCGTATTTTCTCAGTAATATCTCTGCATTGACAGAAGCTACAGACCTGTGCGACCACTCTTTTGGTTTGTGTTCGCGAGTATTGCAATATTACTGTATAATAATAACAGACACTTGCAATATACTTTGAGTGAACTATACTGAAAAAATATATGACTTGGGACTAATTTCTGAATATGTCTTTATATGAAGGAAAAATATATTGTGTGCCTTCCATATATGACTTGGGACTAATTTCTGAATATGTCTTTATATGAAGGAAAAATATATTGTGTGCCTTCCATTAATTACTTTTCTTATCAGCTTTGTCTGGGGCAGAAACATGGACATTATGACGAAATGAAGAGAAGCTAATAGAAGCATTTGAAATGTGAATAGGGAGAAGAATGAGGCCTGTGAAATGGACAGATAGAATAAGAAATGAAACAGTGTTGGAAAGAGTGAATGAAGAAAGAATGATGCTGAAAGTGATCAGGAAGAGAACAAGGAATTGGTTAGGTCACTGGCTGAGGAAAAATTGTGTGTTGAGTATGGACTGGAAGGAATAGTGAACGGGAGAGGAATTCGGGACAGAAGAAGATACCAAATGTTACTTGACATTAAGGTACATGGATCATAGCGGAGACAAAAGAAGGCAGAAAATAAAAATAAAAAATTGGAGAATGCTGGCTGAATTGGTATTTTAGAATTAACTCTCTCTAATGCTTCTCAGATGTTCTTGATGCTAGGTCCTGCAGATATTGTGTCTTGAATTGCTCTTTTACTCTTTACCCTCGTTGTTTCCTTTTTGTTTTCTTTTCGTAATGCTATGTTTGTTACCCCATAGTAATTCCACGTCCTTATCATTTTCCTTGTGCCCTACTCTATTAAACCATTCTCATTTTGTCGTGTATTTCTTTCTCCGCTTACTTCCTGCTTCCACTTAATTTATTATTTTCTCTTTTTGATCTGCTTTCTTCGATAATTTCATATTTTAATTTTGTTAAACTTAGTTATTATATCGCTCTTAATTCTGATTATTTTATTTATTCATTGAAGACATCAGGTCAAAGAATTTGAGTGACCACAAGGGTCCTCAATACAATAAACATGTGCAATATGAAGTGATTTAAAACTTTAAAGAAAAAACAAAGTTAATTGTTGAAGGTAAAATTAATTTAAATAGAGATGATGTAATACAGTCATGTCAATTGATGCCCATAGGCGCAAGCGAGCGCTTTAGAGCTCAGGAGAGCCTGAACGCTTTACCGCGGAAAGGAAACAGACAGGATGGCCAGCACTGATTTAATGGATAAAGGGAAGAGAACTTAATAAAACTGTATCCATATTAATTTTTAGATTTGTTTGGGAAGTATAAGTGCATTATAACAATGTAAGTTTTAATATTAATACTCAGTTTTCACAAGATTGCTTGTTATTCAAAAGGAATATTTTCTCAAAATTTTTACTGAAAAGTGAAATTTTCAGATATGTTTATTTAATAGCCTTACAGGTACTGAAATAAAGTTTTTGTAAATCTAATATATCGTAAATAGGTACATATTACTGAAGATAATGTATTGAGAAATGCTATGGTTATAATTCTTACAGTGATCATACTGAAGATAGTGTACTAAATATTTTGAAAATATATGCAAGGAAAATGTTTGTTTATTAATTCATTGAAGCAACCACTGTTACTAAATAAACAAAATATATATGCCCGCGTGTTGTAAAAAAATGTCAGCTTTATAGTTTCTGCAAACTTCGGGAAAATCATTTAATATTCTGATGATAGGAATTTGCGCACCACTATCACCTTCAAAGCAAAATGCGATAAGAGTTTTGTTATGTAATATTAGTTACAATTAAAACGTATACCTAGGTAACTTTGCTTTGAACTATAATATTGTTTTGATTAGTTTATTGATTACTTCTTTTTAAGGCTAAAGATACCATCAATATCAATTCCAACTTACCATGTCGTACTCAATCTCTTTCTTTGGTATATCACTTTCTTTATGAATGATGTTTGATTCACTTAGTACAGTATAGTTGTATTACTATGGAATTTATGTGAATATTCCATCTTAACTCTTTATGATGTTATTAACGATTAAAACACAACTGCAATATTAAGAAATTGGTGATAGTAGGCTACTTTTGTTTTATAGACAATATAGAAAATAGTTTATGCACCACTGTTTTCTTTATCCAACAGGCTGCATATTCATATATGTAATCCTTCTTTCTTTCATACCTAGCGCTTAATGACCGCGCACGACGTCAAGGTCAGAAAAATGCGCTTCCTTTGACATCGCTGATGTGATGTTTGAAGAGAATCCTTGATAATATTTATAAGAATAGGAATGTGAAGTTCCTTAAGATAATTCCATGTGAATTTTGTAACAGAACCTCTACTATCAAACAGCAAACCAAGGACATACCATTGCTTAAGAGGGACGTTGTACTTTTGAGAAAGATAAGGCAGAAAAAGGTTCATGTATAGACGTCTTCTCAATATCAACTTCGGTGGCCTGATTTAGGTTCCTTTCGAAACGGATAGTAGGGTCAAGAACAAGAGCCGTTTTAAGCGTCCGTTAATAGCAATAATGTCTGCCCGTCTAAAAGAACCATCTGATGTTACACAATGTACTTCCTCATGAATCTCTCAATTTAAAGTTTTTAACGACGTCGCCAAAGCATGTTGTACACGATGATGTCTAGCATTGATCAGCAGCTCGCCTTGGGGGCATTGTCCAAGCACGTGTTCATTCGTATTATTTCTAGAGTTGTCATTCTTTTTTTAGTTTGACAGTTTCTCTAATGCATTTATCCTTTCTTTTCGTTATTCTTTACTTTCATCTCTTAGCGTCCTAAAATATTAATTAAATATTTACTTTCTGTTATCCACCCTGCCTATCCCTTGCTCTCGCAACTATTTTCTCCTCACTTCACCTCACCCTTTACCTTCGTATCTAACTATCAATTCATTACTACCACACCGAAACAGTATCGATTATATCTGAAAATATCATTTTTATTGTTGTCGTTATGAGGATGAGAAGGCAATGATACGATTCATAACCTCAGAATTAAATTAACTTAGAGTGAGTCTTAACGATAAGCTTGTAACCGAGACAGAGCTTAATATATTAAAATCCATCATATTCAGTACACTTCCGACTTCCCATCCCCTTGTCTATTCAAACACTCTCCTAAGTGACTTTAATATCCGGGAACTCAAAGTCGGGCTCGTTTCAGATAATTCAAACGATGTAAAATAAACTTCCACAATGTCTAAAAATATTAAAGGAAGTAACTCGATAGTACGAGCAGTAATCTTAAGTCTTGAAACCTTCATCCCTAGGATGTGCTTTCAACTGCAATAAGAATTTCTGTTTGAAAACCTCACGAAATATATTTGATTCCATACATGAAAGCCGAACTTATTAAAATTATAACTGAAAATTCAGTAATATATATGACGGTATATTAAGTCTGAAGATTATACGTACATGTTTTTTTATACAAATTTGATTAAGAGTGATAGACTAATCGAAAAATAGTTACTAACACAGAAATAAAGAATAAATTATTCGATGTAGGAATTTGTATTATAAAGTGGTTGATTATGAATCATTTCTTGATTGGATTACAAATAAAATTAAATCATTAAAAGCCAGGTATTTATTTCAACAAGTTGATGAGAAATGGAACAAATTATTAAAATGTTAAAAGGACATTCATGAGAAACCTGCACAGAAATTATGTTCAATAGATTACAAATGAAATGCACAGGAATCATTAGAGATATATTATGTCAACACACAGATATATGGACACTGAAATTATGATACTTGGAATGGTTATACAGGAAGAAGAATGTAAAGATCGAGATGTAGAGGAAGGATGGAAAATATTTAGATTGAGTTTATTCGTAGTTAAAATGATTCTGTTTCTCTGAAGCAGTAAAATATTCGAGAAAAATGTAGGGAAATAAATGGAAAACAGGGTACACATTTATAGATTAGATAGAAAATGAAATTTTAAGAAGAATAGAACAATGTTCGTGTATAGCTTTGAGAGCATTTAGAACTACTCCCACTACCAGCATACTTCGATGGCTGAGAACCAGATTGTTCTAAGTCCAACTTTTTATAAAGAAATCTGTGTTTCATTGTTCCAGTTCTTGTCTGCCTATATGAATAGAATAAAATTGTAAATATTCCTCTCCATAAGGTTGCTATGAAGCTATTCCAAATTGTTTGATGCAGCTTTGAATGATGTCAGGAGCTTCAAATAGATCTCCTGAAATAAAAAAAAAAATATTAAAATGGGCTTGGAACAGTCTGGTTCTGGGCCATCGAATTATAGAAACTGGTGAAGCGACGAAAACAACTAAGCATTACCTATGCTCTCAGGACAGCTGCCTTTCCGCATTCTGAAATGTAAATGTATGTTTTCTCCTCCAGCTTTAACCAACAAGTTCTCCCGCAAGTATATTCAGTACCACTTTCTGCAAGATTAAAGAAATATCTCAGTAACATAAATATATAAATCCCTGGGATATCTGCTACAGAACAACAAACAATTTACCACATTGGAGGATGAAAATACCACATGTAAATACAGGATTATACAGATATCCAAAAGAATAAACGAATAGAAATATTTATCAACTATTATTCAACGAAATCTGTGGAAAATATCCAAATTATCTTCATATTTATACTGATGGTTCCAAAACTGAAGACGGCACTGCATGTGCAATAATTTATCCTACTCACGTTGTGCTGTATACCTTACTAACATTTTATACAGTTTACTCTTTTAACTGTTTGCAATTAAAAAGGCCTTTGAGAATGCACTGAAACATCCTGACAGCGATCGGTATCTGCTCTTTACTGATTCCCAATCTGCTATAAAAGCCCTACATAACTCATCCTCTAAATCTCCGTTGATCAACGAAATTCAACATTATTACACTGAGATCTACAATAAACCAAAGCAAATTATCGTAATCTGGATTCCTTCCCATCAAGGTCTGCATGGAAATTAACAGGCTGCTATGGCAGCGAAAGAAGCAACTCGTCTTCCTATACAGGATATGGACATTGACACTTGGAATAATGATATATCCACTCAAACTAAAAAAAAAGTTAAATGATCTATGGCACTCCAATTGGCTTCAAATAGCAAACTCAGGCAAATTAGAATTGTTCCAGTTTATTCTATCCAACTAGACAACTACCACAAAGGTATAAAGTTCTCATCAATCGACTACGTATTTTACATACCAAGCTCACAGATGGTTATTTACTAAAGAAAAAACCTGCAAGATTAAATATATAACTCAGTGAAATAAATATAGAAATCCCTCTGATATCTTCTAGAGAAATACAAACAACTTGCAGTGAAATTCTTGCTGTGAAGCACATCATCCAGGACTGTCCTCAATATAATGAGTTACAGCAACAACTGAAAATCCCCAACGATACAGCAAGATCTCTTGGTGAACCTCCTTACTGCAAGTGTGATAAAATGTTTCAAATTAATTGGATTATTTGATAAAATTGTGTAATGTTTACTCTAATAAATTAACTTGTTAAATCACCACAGCACAGAGCACCCTCTCGGACTAGCTATTTCTTCCAATTCATTTTTTCCAAGTACATATTGTAGTGAGTATCCAAGTTAAAGTTATTTAAGTGTAGTTCAATACAAAATTACAGTATAATTATAGCACAGATTATAATTTCGCCTGCAGGAGGAAAGAAAATACTACTTAATGGACACATATACTATAGAAAATACATAAAAGTGACAATGATAACTGGTATTGCTATCGAAGAAAGGAATGCAGAGCTGCTGCAGTTACACAAGTGGTTGAAGAATAAATTACCATACTGAGAGAAAGTATTAATTTTCATGCTTCAAACCAAGAAAAGGTCAATGCAGAATTGGTGGTTCAACGAATGAAAGACATTTCAACTGAACACCTAGAAATACCTCCTGCACAAACTTCGTACAGAACTTCCAAGTGTTGGATCGGGAATTTTAAGCCAACTCCCAGATCGAGAGAATCTCAAGAAATCTTTACGCCGTGTTAGGAGAAATTAACTGCTTACAGAACCAATTAATTTAGAAGATTTAGGGGAAATCCCAAATTGTTATAAGATGAAAATGGCTGGTGAGTTTCAAAAGGAACAGGCAGACACCAAAGCATCCATTGCTCAACTGTCACTGGGTCAGTCTGTTATGACAAAACCTAAGCAAATATGGGTTCGTATGAACGAAAGAATAAGAAATATTGTGCTTGATTATAATCACTACAAAGAAGATAACAGAAATCTGGATTATCAACTTCTGTTTGTAACTGATCATGTTTAATTTCTAGGTAAACAATTTCGGAAAATTATATGTTGTTTGAAATTTTTGGAAATGCAAATGCAAATGACTTTTGGGAAATGTGGCCAAATTAAGAACTGGGAACTTTAGTTTTGGGAAATTGCAATTTGGGAAAAATATCTTTGAGAAAAAGACATTGGGCAAAATTGTCATTGGGGATTACAGATTGGGAAATTGTTTCATTTTCTTGAGAAAACCTAAGGCAGGATGAGTTGTCTCAATTATGATACTAGACAATGAACTATACAATGACTTACAAAATATGGATCGCTGAACCCTGAGGGAATAATGTGAGAAAGAACGGTAATGGTGTATTTATGGCCTAGAGAGTGGCTAGGAGTGTGGAATGTTTGCTACACTCAATTAGAATATGAATGAATAAGATGCTGATGAAAACATTCTTCGCACCGAATGCCGGGCCAGCCAGATGTTGTTTTGTTTGTGATGTAATTCCTTTCGGTTTAATCATAAGACTGAGATTATGAATTTCTATATTACTGGAGTCGAGCTCTTTTAATAAATTCCAGAATTTGTGAATGAAGAATAGAATTCTTAGTGCGAAGTTAATTTCCAAGAATGTAGTTTACCTTGAACTAGATCGGGACAATAATTCTGGTATAAGATGAGATGCGGACGGAAACTGATCATGAGCTCGAGTGGCAATGTTGTTTGCTGTTTGTCTGTTCGTTCTCGATGCTGTAATTCTGGTACCCGGAGTCCTAGTTTAGTTCTGTCAGCTCAAATTAGCCTATATTAGGTTTATATGGAACGATATTATGTCTGGCTTAAATGAGTTTGAGGTCATAGTCGGGAGCCTTTTACAAACAATAATATAGAGTAGTATGTCGCTGCACTCACCATTCCAATTGTTGTTTCACGGGCTGCTAGATGCGAGTCAGAATCAGTGAATTATTTCAGCAGCGCAGGTCTGCTGTTCAGTAAACATTCAAAACAAAACAAGACGCTAGGAAATCAGTGTTCTACTAGAAGAATTTGGCAGCCAGCGTTTCATTACTAAAGAAGAACTTGTATTTTATCAGAAAAAAGGAACAATTTTTCGTTTCAAACACTATAATTTTACATTCATTCATTGTGTTGTCTAGATACTCGTAAAACACGCACTCATAATTCGTCTTATTTCAAGTTTGTGCTGATATTTATGTATTTTCATTTGTTAATTGCAACCTTTAATCAAACATGAAGTACTTCAATGCTTTTCTGAATATAGAAATCAGGGGTATAGAGAAGTTGAGGGGTTCAGAACCATAGTGGGCCAAGCGCCATTTACTAAAACTGTAGAAAACAAGGGTTAAAATGAAGTTATTACAATTATTCAATGGAAATATACAGCAAGTAATATAAAGTATACACATTAAAACTAAATGATATGTTAATCTTAATTAAACTATGGTATTCAATTAACTTTAACCCTTGCTTTCTTCGTTTTTAATAAATGGCGCTTAGCCCATTATGGCTCTGAGCCCTTCAATTGCGGGTAGCAAGTAGCTAACGCAAATAAAAATGATTATGCAGTGCCTGAATTGTTTATTGACTTCAAGTTTTTCTAAAAC
Source organism: Periplaneta americana (assembly GCF_040183065.1). Classification (NCBI taxonomy): domain Eukaryota; kingdom Metazoa; phylum Arthropoda; class Insecta; order Blattodea; family Blattidae; genus Periplaneta; species Periplaneta americana. The sequence goes on from NC_091130.1 coordinate 100,675,018, forward strand.
TTCGATTTCTTTTATGTCACTACGACTAATACGTCATAATGTTAACAAAAGCGGTTATATGAAGAAATTCGAATGTGCTTCTTGGATTAAAATTGTTACAAATTTTGTTGCGAATCTCAAGATATTGTCACTACATAGTTTAAGTGGAGAGCACAGAACATCTCTGAGAGAATGTGATTGCATTGCATAGATATTTAATGTTTTTAATACATCTCAGTAAATTTATCTTTATCTTAGCTCGAACGGTTTCCATGTGTGGGCAAAATGTGTCGACTCCTGAAAATGCTTAATCCTGTCTAACCGTAGCAAAAATTATGTTTTTTTGTATATAAGCTGCCTTTAAATAAATATTTCGTTATTATTGTTATTAAATTTAAATGGTATTTTGTACATGAGTACTATTCCTGTTGCACATCGACTTTTAGACACAGGTAGACGAATATATGAAGGGTTCAGAGCCATAGTGGGCCAAGCGACATTTATTAAAAACGGACAAAGAATGGGTTAAAGTTAAGTGAATACCATAGTTTAATGAAGATTAACATCATTTAGTTTTAATGTATATACTTTATTTTACTTGCTACATGTTTACATTCAATTATGGTAATAACTTCATTTTAACCCTTGTTTTCTACAGTTTTAGTAAATGGCGCTTGGCCCAATATGGTTCTGAACCCTTCTTATGTGAACACAATACCGGAGCGTGGGGAGAGACCGCAGCGTGAACTGTTCACTCGTGAATTGTTTTCTGTACCAAGAGAGATAGTATGATCGACGTACACCTAACTTGTGTTCAATGTAACCGAACGCAGGACTCTACTCATAAGAATACCTGGCGGCCCGTATTCATACTTCTTCCTTTCTCTAGGTTGATATTGGCCGAGGTCAGATATGAGTGGGTTGTGTTGACACGAGCTTCAGCATCCCATTTCCTAAATGTCGAGTGATAAATTCTTCAACGATTTCTAAATTTAACTCATTATGGATCATCTCTCTCAAGGTAACTCGAGAAAGCTGGAAAAAGAGTCGAATCAGCTGTTTCTTGATAACTTGAAGTTCACGGATTTGGAACATCGCCACGTGCTCCCAAACGGTTGAGTCATATGTTATCATTATGGATTTTCATGTACTATTACATCATAAAATTTATTGTACACTTCCCTCCTGGGATCTGCAAGCATGAGTGACGTCACGCGGTGGATAGAAGCAGTATTGTCAGCGTATTCCGAGTCTCACCGGACCGGTGAACACCAATGACATCACGCTGCAGCGAGATAGGAGCAAAACTGCTGGAAGGTTCGATGGCCATCATGGCGGCTGTACAAGTTGTTGCATGTGCTACGCTAGCAAAATTTTGCGAAATTTTCATACTGTCATCTCGTTCAAAGAAAAGAAATCATAAACAATTTATTTTTTGAACTAGTAGTAATAACTGGTCCGTTGAAATGTTCGCTCATATCAGCGTAGGCTATTCCGAATCTCACCGCACCGGTGGACAACAATGAAGTCACGCTGCAGCGAAATAGGAATAAACCTGCTTAAAGGTTCGATGTCTGTCATGGTGGCTGTACAAGTTGTTGTCTGTGCTACGCTAGCAAGATTTTGCGAAATTGCCGTACACTCATCTCGTTCAAAGAAAATAGAGCATAACCAATTTATTTCTTGAAGCGGTCCGTTGACATGTTCGCTTATAAGCCATTAACATATTGTTTTTACGTTGTCCTCATTACAAACAATACAACAGAACACACCGCCATGACACAACAGTACACGATGTCATTCGTCAGATAATTCCCGCCTTATACAAGAACCAATCAGAATCACTGATGGCGGCTGATGGAGACTAGCACCACATCTGTAAGGTGATGGAACCGGTGCGACACCTGTGGAGCATCAGCGACGTCATCGTTGAAATTCGGAACACCGTGATATCATCAGATTGCTCAGCGCAGAAATACGGAATACGCTCTGTAGTATATGCTCGCGCATGCGCACTCTCTGTTTTACAGACGAAGCTAACGGCCGCTATGCTTTCAGATTCCAGGCGAATAGTGTGCATACATTTCAGCACCATCAAATGCCTCGACGTGAAAAATGAATAAAATGAAACATACAGATTTACTGTAGGCCTACACTATAATCAGTTTCTTTATCGTTCTACAAATTTTGCTTTATTTTTCATTGCCACAGTTCACAACTAGTAATTATCCTATATATTTTTTGTTATATTCACGCATTTCTTTGTCAAAATATTTTATATAGAGGAAATTGACCATTCCACTTCATAGCACATTATAGCCGCAAACTTTAATGAAAATATTTGTGACAACGTGAGAGCTAGTATTTTCAACATACATAACATGACTATGACCCCGGCCACTTAGTCACTCGTAATGAGTGCACCTCTGTACTTATGGTTGGACATTGTGTCTACTGTCACACACTGTGACATTGTACACGATGGTAGGCTAACAAAGGGGAACACAGTAGATAGAACTTAAAATGAGAGGGATTCAATCCGGCATCGGAACTTGAATCCCGTGTGGCTTAGTGGATAAAGCGCGAGCACATAAAGCTGGACACCCGGGTTCGATTCCCGGTGCCGGAGAGAATTTTTCTCCGTTCTATCCTTTCTTCATCATATGGAAACGCAGAATTGCTGCACTGAAACTCCATATGTACTTCGGTACATCAAAATAATATCATAAAGCGTAAGTAATTACTTTTTGATTCAAGACGGCGCCATGTTACGTCGGACTGTCGCCACTTAGTCACTTATATGAGTGCACTTCTGTACTTGTGGTTGGACTGTCACACATACTGTGACACGGTACGAGAGTAAGCCATTAAAGGGGAACACAATACGTAGAACATAATGTGAGAGGGATTCAATCCGGCATCGGAACTTCAATCTGGTGTGGCTTAGTGGATAAAGCGCCTGTACGTAAAGCTGGAAACCCGGGTTCGAGTCCCCGTGTGGGACAGAATTTTTCTCCGTTCTACCTATTCTTCGCCACACATAATATTATTTATGAATGAAACAAATTAATCTGTATTATGAATCTCTTTTCCTACCTTCTCCTTAACAGCTACACCTACAGTTCTTTGTTTAGAACTCAAGAAACTAACAATACCTTCAATAATATTGCTATTGAATCAACATGTGGTAGGTCTCTTACTTCCAATTTCGTAATAATTTCTGTTGGAAGTTTCGCGACATTTGTTCTAATGTACAAATTAGAGACGGTCGTCATTTACGGGATAAACCTCATGTTTCATAGAGATATTACCAACCAAGAAGGCGTTGAGCGAATTTTAAGCAACTGTGTTCACTATAAATATAACAGAACATGTCCTACAAAGTCTTGAAGAACAAAATACACCTAATGGGATTATACATCTCATCCAAGATATATATATATATGTGTGTGTGTGTGTGTTTGTATACATATAATTCTTGTAAAGTAAAATTGGATGGTAAACTCAGTAAAATACTATCAACAAATAAGGGAATTCGTCAAGGAGATTCTCTCAGCCCACTCCTTTTTAATATTTTAATGAATGGTATAATTTTAGAATTGAAAGGACTTCGTGGTTTTGAAATAGGAAATAAGAACGTAAATGTATCATGTTATGCTGATGATACAGTGTTAATAGCTGATTCAGAGGATTCGCTTCAACGACTTCTCTATAAATTTGCTCAGACATGCGACAAATGCAATTTGAAAATATCTACAAAGAAAACTAAAGTATTAACTGTTTCTAAAGAACCATTCAGATGTAAATTGCAATTATATGATAAGGTCGTAGAACAAGTGAATCACTTCCAATATCTTGGTGTTGTGATAACAAGCTATATAGACCTAATAGCTGAAGTTTATCAACAGATAGTGAAAGCATCACGATTCTCAGGATCCCTGAACGATACCATCTGGAATAATAAATATCTACAATTAGAGACGAAAACCCAATATAAAACAGTAGTACGGCCAATTTTAACATATGATGCTGAAACAAGAGCCGAAACCACTAGATCAAAACAATTGATAAATAATGTAGAAATGAAAACATTATGGAAAATTGTGGGAAAAACAAGACTGGATAAAATAAAAAATGCGGACATAAGGAACCAATGCCAAATACAAGAAATAGGTGAATGGGTAGAAACACGAAGATCTCAATGGGCAGCAGACGTATCAAGGATGCCTGAAGATCGTATGACTCTAAGAGACGGCATACCAGTCAGCAAGAGGAGTCCCGGTCGTCCTGAAAGAGGATGGAGCGACTCCCTGGAATTAACAGGTCTTTAGGCCTACATCAAGAAGAAGAAGAAGAAGAAGAATTATTATAAAAAAACGTATGTCATAGCTGTTTCCTACAATTTCAAAGTTCATAGCAATGACGAAGAAGATGAAAAGAACGGAAAGATAGGTCAACTAAATTTATATTTGAACAGCAGTGCTCAAAGTTATTTACGTAGGGCAAATAAAAATTCAATTATTAATAGTTTTTTATTTTAATATACTGTACGGAACACTGGACGAAATTATATAAACGACAAAACGATATGAACTCTAATTCTGTTATAAATCCGCAAAAAGGAGTTTGATAGAATTTTGACAGTATGAGATTTAACTTAAGGAGTTAGGTACAGCTTACAGAAGTAAAATTTTGCAAATATTCAAAATTTTTTTCCTCCATTACTATATCTTGTGGAATAATGAAAATTAGTATGTGTAAAACACGTCCTTCTACTATAAGAAAACAATATTTTTACCATCAAAAAAATTATTTACACTTCTTTTCTTCAAAATTCAGTTTACTATGCAGTGATGAAGCGTTTCCCACATAACTCAAAAACTGTCCAACATTCTGTGAAGAAATTTTGTGTGTGTATTTATGCATGTCATATCTACATTATGATGCAAGATCACTTCTCTACTTTTGATAGATTGTATGATAAAAAAATTAATTAATTTTAAAAAAAGGTCAAATATCAGTATTTTTTTCTAACACAAAATAAAAAAAAATATTATTTATTAAGGAATGTAGTTGAAAGAGCATGATATTGTAAACACGAGTTTCAACAATAAAATACAGAGAGAGAACATGAAAAAGTTAACAAGTTTAGGAGTTATGAGGGAATGGCTTCATCACTGCACAGTAAACTGCCACCATTTTGAAGTTTGAAAAAAAAAAAAAAAAGAACCTTTTTTTTTAATCGTAAAAATATTTTTTCATATAGCAGAAGGACAGTGTTTTACACATACCAATTTTCATTATTGTACAAGATACATTAATGGAGGAAGAAAATGTTGAATAATTCCAATAATTTTACTGCTGTAAGCTATACCTAACCCCTTAAGTAAATTTGTAGACTATAATTAAGAGCTCTCTAGCGTCAGGGGTACGAAACTTGTCAGTGAAACAGGAAAGTTAACTGAGTAGAATGTACGACAGCTAGTACTCCGAAATTTAACAATAAAAAATAGGAGGCATTACTTTTCAAAACACTGTCATGAACTTATCATTTTATCGTCATTAGAGAATACAATAGTCTAGGAGTAACTTTATATGAAGAATAGATTGTAATCACAATGGAAGATTTATCATTTCTGAATAGCCTCTGTACTTTGAAGTGAAGATAGGTAAATAAGTATAATTTATTCGAAGTACAGTATTCTTGACGTCCTGTGCCGTGGCGTTGTGGTCTAAGGAATCCTGCCTAGGACTCGCGTTACGGAATGCGTGCTGGTTCGAGTCCACATGGGGAAGAAATTTTTTCATGAAATTTCGACCAGTGTATGGGACTTTTGCCCACCCAGCATTGTGATGCACTTGGGGAGCTACGATATGTAGCGAAAATGCGGTTTCGCAAACCAGCTATAACGACTGGGGGATCATCGTGCTAACCACACAATACCTCCATTCTAGTTGGATGATCGTCCACATCTGCTTCGACATGTGAACGTGAGGCCAGCAGCCGGCTGGTCGGTCTTGGCCCTTCATGGGCTGTAGCGCCACGGATTTACTTTACTTTTACAGTATTCTTGACACAGACTGTAACATTAGGAACTCTTCTAGGTTTTAGAGGCGAGCTGACTGAATTTTTCTTCACTTTGCGGAAACGTTTCCCACAGGGCGATGTAAGACTGAAACTTCCGAACCCACAGGTTCAGAACGCATACAAGTAGATTGGAAACCTGTGTTCTCGCTGCCACTTCCACAGAATTCTTCTCCTCTTATCTCTTTCCAAACAGCTGTTTATGCAGAATGTTAAATATTTTATTCAATATTTCTATGCACTCAGGAGAACACCTTTTGCTTCTCTTAAAACTTCAAGTCTAAAGTTCACTCGACCTGTCTTACATACTAGGCCAACTAGTAAATGTACGCCTATGTAGTGGAGTAACGTTTAGCATATCTGATCTCGAAACGAGCCAGCCCGGGTTCAAATCCTGGTCGGGAAAGCCACCTGGTTGAGGTTTTTCCTTGACCTATTAAGAGCAAATCAATGGTACCGATGACTAAGATATGGTAACTCGTATCTGCAAAAATGGTAATTTATTTAATATACATTATTTAGATTATTATCACGTTAACAAAATTTGACAGTTAACTAATATTTTGTCCTTAAGTACAATATCTTGCAAAGGAGAAAATTACCTACAAACTTTGCCTATTTTGAAAAAAAAAAATTCTTAAAACAGTTTTTTTTATTCATCTTCAAGTCGGCCTGGGTAGCGTAATCGGTATAGCGCTGACCTTTTGTGCTGAGGTTACGGGTTCGATCCCGTCTCAGGTCGATGATATTTAAGTGTATTTAAATGCGACAGGCTCATGTTAGTAGATTTTTACTGGCATGTAAAAGAACTTCTGTGGGATAAACTTCCTACACACCGACGACGCTGATATAACCTCGGCAGTTGCGAACGTCATTAAATACGCCATAGTTTAAAATTTTTCACCTTCAAATTTACAGATACGAGGTATCACTTCTTAGCCATCGAAATGTTTGGTAATTTTCGGCGTTGGATCAGGACTCATTTCGCTAGCATCAAGACCCTCGTTTCATTCAAACGCTAGATAACCATTGTGATTGATAAAGCATGAAATATTAAAAGAAAAAGACAGAAGCAAAATCATGTATATCTAAATGTACTCTTTCATATTCCATTAATCCACATTCCAAAGTCAATTCTGATTATGCATGTGACAATTTTCTTAAGTTAGAGTTTCGAAAACGTTTGTCTGATAAAACATAGACTTATATACCTGTAATAGTTAACGTAATTAAGTCACCATTTTATTGTATGAGAAAGCTGCTGAATATGTCAGGTTATGGGTATTATAGGTTATTCGTAATCTCGTGAAACCTACCTGCCCCTGAGACGAAGCGGAAAGTGGACTGAGAAGCTTCTCTCTCTCTCGCTACGCTATAACTAACTCACTTACCTCCACCATAAGATTCTTACTATATGCTTCGTTGCATACTTGCATTTGGTTTAACGAGATAACGAATGACCTATACTTATTCAATATTTTGCGCTTAATATTAATTTTTCAAGTCCCACTGTCATAAGTATGCTGTTATTAGTTCGTTTTAGGGAAGTAAACGAAATTTACCGTGATAATGTTGGTTACTATTGACGACGGACGTAAGTCGTATTGTTTTTTTTGGGAAGTAAGTGAAAATATACTATGTTTTTTTCAATAGTCGCATAGCAACAAACAAAATAATGCTCAAAAGTCAACGATCGTCCCTACAGTTCTCAAATTACATTATGTAAAATCTATACTAATAATAAATCTGTAGCCGAAATTTTTCTGGTAATTTTCGATTTTCCAAAAATAATTGGTCCTAACATATATAATTAACCACCCTGAAGCCGAAAACAGCTTTTTTTAATTTTTGTTTGTATGTCTGTCTATATGTATGTTTGTTTGTTACCTTTTCACGCGATAATGGATGAACGGATTTCGATGAAAATTGGAATATAAATTATGTTCGTCGTAACTTAGATTTTAGGCTATATGGCATTCAAAATACATTATTGAAAAGGGGGGTTATAAGGGGGCCTGAATTAAATAAATCGAAATATCTCGCTTATTATTGATTTTTGTGAAAAATGTTACTTAACAAAAGTTTCTTTAAAAATAATTTTCGATACGTTTTATCCCTTGAAGCATTTTGATAGGACTGATATTTAATGAGATAAATGAGTTTTAAAATTAAAATAACTGCCATCTAAGGCCGTATAATGAAATAAAAACAAATGACTTCGTCTATAAGGGGCCTTGGACAGCAACAATCGAAAGCTATGAAAGATAGCCTACAGAGAATGTTTCTGTGTTTGTATGAAGTAATATCGGAAGCTAAATTAACCGATTTGTATAATTAATTATTATTTCACAATTGGAAAGTGTAGTTTCTCTAGATGGACATAATACTATAATGTTATTACAATAACTTCTGATATAATATAATATAATATAATATAATATAATATAATATAATATAATATAATATAATATAATATAATATAATATAATTTTATTTGAAGGGTTCAGAACCATAGTGGGCCAAGCGCCATTTACTGAATACGTAGAAAACAAGGGTCAAAATTAAGTTATTACCATAATTCAATGGAAACTTATAACAAGTAAAATAAACTATACACATTAAATCTAAATGATGTCAATGTTCATTAAACTATGGTTGCATGTAATAAATATTTGAAACATGTTAAAGGAATTGTCATTGCACCAATGAGTGGTCTCTGGACCAAAATGATCGCATTTTAATTATTTGGATGCAATTTAAATTAAGTAACATATTAAACGATTTATCCTTCTATCAAACACGAATGTTTCCTGGATCAAATGTCCTATTTTAATTACGTAATTACTTTATATTTATTTGTAACGGGTGCAGCGGAGCGCACGGGTACGGCTAGTGAAGAAATAAATTAATTTTATTACGTAAAATATGGGAGTAGAAAAAAACACTATATGCAATTCTTAAGTTAGTAGAATTTGCTAGTCTTGGACTACAGTACTTAATTGTAGTCCCCGCTAACGCTCGGACGCAAAATAGTCCTGGGCTAGTAAAAACTACTTACCTCCCTAATACTTAAATAGCTATTTCATTGTTGATTTAAGGAGACATAAGGTAAGGAGACATAAGGTGAAATTTGAATTTTCTTAACCGTTTGAGCTGCATTTTGAAATTTGTAAACATACAATCCTGCATATAAATAAACACGTTCTCTACTAACATTTCATCTCTTTTCTCCTCACCACATTCCATTAATTATTAAAATCTTTGCCTTATCTTTCTCAAGAGAACAATGTCCCACTTAAACAGTGGTCTGTCATTGGTTTGCTGTTTGGCAGTAGAGGTTCTATTACAAAATTCACATAGATTTATCTTAAGGAACTTCATATTCCTTTTGATTATGTAATGTCTATTCCTATAAATATTATCGAGGATTCTCTTCAAATATTACATCATCTGTATTTCAATGAATCTACTTATATTTTCCATCAACAAGTAACTGTCTTTTTTTTTTTCAATCTTTCAAATCACATTGTATTGTACATGTTTATTGTATTCAGGTCCCTTGTGGTCACTTAAATTCTTTGAGCTGATGTTTTTAAGAATAAATAAATAAAATACATCATTTTTTCGAAAAATCTCTTTTATTTTTACAAATTTCACAATTTGAAAACTGAAAATGCTCCACAAACATTTTTCCTTTTTTAGTAAGTTAATTGTAATGTCCTGGAGAAGAAAGTATCTCCCCCCAAAATCTTGTGGTTTAAGTAAAATCCTTATGGCAAGTTTTCTTGAGCCTCTCTCTAAGAAGAACCACAAAAACGATCACGCACATAGTACACAACTTAAAGGACGCAGTGGGTGAAATTTCTATTTTTTTTTATAATTTCTAAGCTAGAGACTTGATTTTCTGTACACATCCTCCTATTGATATCGGCAACGATATGTATTAATTACATATTTATAGGATGGTTAGAGATTCAGTTAAATTATTTAAATTAAAAAAAATAATTGGCATAATTTTATGATCTTTCATCTCCCTAAATTTTAAGCATCATGTCTGAAATTTTTTGCAGTACCTTTACATATATTTATAATGTTTCTATATTCTTAAATTTTAATTTTACTTTGTAAACAGGGGTAAAAAATTTACACTTGTTGTTAAAATTTGTAAAATTAACAAAATGCAAGCACACATCTTACTGTTTATTCAAAATTATTTTCACTTTTTCAAAAATTCCTACATAACTTTGTTAAGTATACGTTAAACAACATGCAGTAAGTATTTCCGCTTTCTATCAATGTGAATGCAGAAATTCGTCAAAGATAATACAGGAAAATGAGTTTAAATGTTAGCAAACATTTTAAACCTAATAAGTACATTCTTTTTAAAGATGGCGTAATTAATGATATAATGACACATGAGGTAGGGTTCTGAAACTTCGTCAAAGTATTAAGTAGGCATCATAGTTTCATTTTCTACAGAGAAAGAAAAATGCTATTTTTGATTTAAAAAATTGCCAAATTTTCACCCATCTCTTAGCTTGAAGAAGAAATAGTATTTTTATACATCAATTTGTAAGAAAAATTCAAATGAAGAAATCGAGTTTAGAAGTTTGAAGTGCCACACAGAGCGTGCAAACTTTTAATTAAATGACGAAAAAACAGCTGATTGAAGGGGCCTTCTATATGGTAATTTGTGAAGAGGTTCTCTGAACCATATATACAATTTTTATTGTTAAGAACTAAAAATCGAATTTAAAAAACGAGAAAATTTCACCTTAATGTATCTTTAAAAATCCCACAATTTAAAAAATTTTACAAAGTACTCAAGTAGGGGAACTAGGCCTAAAATGATATACCTTAAGGAAATCTTGAAAAAATATGTATTCTTACCAAATTTCTTTTGGTCAATTATATATAACTGATACTACAACATTAACACATATATTAAGATCAACAGAAAGTGAAAAATACTGACAATATTTAACTGAAAGGTATGTTTAAAAATAGACAAACTATGTCATTTTACACAAGTTACTAGGGTAAAATGACACACTTAAGTTAATTTTTACATAGTTAAAAAAAAAAGAATTGTTCCTTAGATACACTTGCACATTCATTGTGTACCCAAGAGAAACATTTCTTGCACTGTAGCCATGTTTCTTCTGGTTTATATTGGCTGTAAAATTCATTGCAGTAGAGACAAGGTGCATCGTTCTCAACATCACCATCGAAGTCACTCTCTTCATCTTGGTCCCCATTGCTTAGATCAAACTGAAGCTGTGTATTTCCTCTGTTTGCTGAACACCTTTCTTCTACAGCTCTTCTTTCAGCTTCCTTTAATTTTAATTGGTTAATAAAAGAGATGCTCGATTTGGGACCCTTCATGTATTCTCTTTCTTCTCGCCACAGATCTAGTGCCAGAGGGAATCGGGGAGATCTCTTGCTGTGTTACATGAGGTGAAGGCCTCGTTTGTGACATTTCCGCTGCTGGAGCAGTTGTTGGTGATGGCTCTATCATATGTTCTTTTGCATTCCTTTTTGTTGAACTGCTCTTCTGTGTTGCACACTTTGGTCCATCTGTAGGGACTGCATTCGTTAGAGATGTCTGTGGGCGCTGCAGGACTAAATAAGTGATCGGGAAATATCTCCGAATTGATTGGACAAATTCTTGTTGAAGAAAATCCACCCAATGTATTGGTGATGGTTGCAGCTTTTCCATAGACTTCAGAAAATAAGTCCGCAATTCGAAACTGTGTTCTCACCCATTCAGGATGGTTCCTCAGCCACTTTTTAACGGCCTGATCATATGTTTTCAAAGGCCCGAAGAAAGAGACATCAAGTAGCTGGAGTCGGTGGATGCAGTGACGAGGGAAGGCTAACATGACGTGTAATCACTGTCGCCAACTTCTGTGCACTATAGAGCTGTAAATCCAAACTCATCTTACAATGTTTTCCACAAAAACGCTTTTTGGTGAACTAGGTGCAGGTAAACTTCAGACTCGCAAAGCCTAGCTCATTCATAAGAGGATAAATCAGAGTAACAAAATTCAGTGCATATACATATTGAAAATATATTTATTTTAGAAACTTTAGGATTTTATACATTTTAAAGAAATCCCCATCTCACCTATTTTAAAATCAGTTAGCTTTACGAAAAATTCAGTCGAGCAATGAGAGAGATGCCACTATATATTACATAATTTCACAGAAGTAATCACTAATCAGCCATTGTAAACAAATTTGACACCAATTTTGCAAATCGCTATCGCCCGTAATATATGGCTTCTCATTTCCAGTCAGAAACATGCACTTGGGTAAAATGACATAGTATGTCATTTTAGCCAAGTAGGTGGTATGTCATTTTACCCGGAATGAAGAAGAATAAGAAGTAGTGCTAGTACGACGTAACCTCTTTATGAATTTGGATATTGTAATGCTTTCTATAGAGGGAAATATTCATGTTTTCATCCATGAACATTATTTCACCAATATCTGAAGCTTAAAAGGACAAAAAATATATAGCATACCTCAACAATATTATATCGTCTTGCATTTTTTTTCCTTTAGTTGCACCTGCTTCACTAAAAAGCGCCTTCGCTTGCTGAAATTTGGATGTAACCACTGTTTCCAGCTTCTGTGCACTATAGAGCTGTAAATTCAAACTCAGCTTACATTGTTTTCACAAAACACATAGTATGTCATTTTACCCAAGTATGTCATTTTAGGGCTAACTCCCCTACCTTCTAATTTTAATGTTTAAGCTGACGCAGTAGCTGAGACAATAACAAGAAGGACTCTCGATCCGAGAATGCGCTCAGCGTGGGTTCGAATCCATCTTGGATTTGTTTCTCTGAGATTTGTTGAACTGTAAAGTAATTCAGTAACGAATCTCGCCGAATATGGCACCATCTCGCTACCACAGAAGCTGAATAAAATTAGCAAATCATACAGCGCCCTTAGGCCTATATAACATATTTTTAAATACTGTAGTTTGGTTTAATATTTTATTATGTATCATTAGCTGAACGCCTACCAGGACGAAAACCCCAGATCGAATTCAGACGACATCCAGACTTTATTCCATAAAAATGAAGACTCTGTTTTAGATTAGGTTAGGTTAGGTTCGGTTCGGTCATGGTGGCTACGGGCGGGTTAGTATGACCCATTGCACGTCTGCCATACTGAGGCCTATTGTGCACTCCGAAGTGTACGGGATGAATGAGGATGAGGGTGTACCAGCCCACCGGCCGCATGTGACCCCTCACGCGCTCATCCAATGGGAGCCTCCTACCCCCCTCGCCCTAAGTTCACACCGCCAAGGTGACCAAGCAGCACAGGATCCTTTCCAACGGCCCTTCCAAGGTGTCGAAGCGCCCTTGGAAGTGCTCTTAAGAAATAAATCCTGACTGAGAAATCAAATTATGGTTTATTTAACGATGCTCGCAACTGCCGAGATTATATCAGCGTTGCTGGTGTGCCCGAATTTTGTCCCGCAGCAGTTCTTTTACACGCCAGTAAATTTACTGACATGAGCCTGTCACATTTAAGCACATTTAAATGCCATCGACTTGGGCCGGGATCGAAACCACAATCTCGAACATAGAACACCAACGCTATAACCACTGTGCTACCGAGGCCGACTCCCTACACAGAGATATTGCGGAAGGCTGGGAACTCAGGAACGGTTGTACAGAGGACGCCCCCTTCCGTAAGCGGATCAAGACGTGCGTCTTGATCTGAATATGGCAATTGAATGAGATGAGAAAAAGGATGATATGAAATGAAATCTAAATTATTTTCCTACACGGGAGGGGACGAGAACGTGAATGTGCGGCAATGAAAATTTCAACCCGGCATTTGCCTAAGTAACTATGGAAAACCACGGAAAAACTACAGTCAGGTTTGGTCGGTCCGGGAATCGAACCATGAGACTTTTTTTTTTCTTGAGGTATTTCAGTTTTATAATTTATGTATGCTTAAGAGTGATTTCTCTGTTACCCTGTATAAAGGGATGTAGTCCACGCCTGTGGAGTAACGGTCTAGCCGCGAAACCAGGCGGCCCGGGTTCGATTCCCGGTCGGGGCAAGTTACCTGGTTGAGGTTTTTTCCGGGGTTTTTCCTCAACCCAATATGAGCAAATGCTGGGTAACTTTCGGTGTTGGATCCCGGACTCATTTCACCGGCATTATCACCTTCATCTCATTCAGACGCTAAATAACCTAAGCTGTTGATAAAGCGTCGTAAAATAACCTACTAAAAAAAAAAAAAAAAAAAAGGAATGTAAAGTACCACAATGCATAACTCCAAGAATAGTTTTTCTTCCCCTCGTTGGCCAAACCATCACATTCCAATGTTTTTACTTAGCCCCACTATTTACATAGAAGTAAGGCATTTTAGTGCCTCCAGTTTTAATCCTAATTTCCAAGACATGATCTGTTTTACAGTACACTCAGAGTTAAGGATGCGACCTAAGCTCATCGCCGTCGGGTTATAATGTTTATTTTTTATAAACGATTGACAGCTTACAGCTGTTTCGGTGCTTCTTCACTTCATCCTCAGAGCCTACTAGATCTCGGCGTCATCTCGAACTTCGCTGCCTGTTGTGGGGTTGCGTTTTCGTGTTGAAAAGTGGAGTCAAATAGTGTGTGTGTTCTGAAATTGATCTGTGTGTTGAGAATTTGATCGAGGTGTGTTTTAGTGTGTGTGTGTGTGTGTGTGTGTGTGTGTGTGTGTGTGTGTGTGTGTGTGTGTATATTTCATATTGTTCTACTGTGTTGAGTTTTTGGTTTTTGGGTTGTATGTGTAGGATTTCCACCCCGATCAAATTCTCAACACACAGTTCAATTTCAGAACACACACACACTATTTGACTCCAATGTTCAACACTTTCCAACAAGCAAACGCACCCCCACAACAGGCAGCGAAATTCGAGATGACGGCGAGATCTAGTATGCTCTGAGGATGGTGTGAAGTAGCACCGGAACAGCTGTAAGCTACAGTTGCTTATGTAAGTTAACACTAGTAAGTTTGCCAACCATTTATATTTAAGTGTTAAAATTAGTATACCTACTGAAATTCAAAATGGGTTTATTTTTGTTTATTCAACTGTCCGAAGACAGGTCTGAACCTCACAAGTGATATCAACAAGGCACCATTTATAAGGCAACTAAGCTAAGAGGTAATGGGGTAGGGTGGCCAGTTCCTTTCCTCCTCCATTGCACACATCGCAGATTAGCTATATATTAAACTAACCAGACTTCAGATGCATACAAACAATATTATTATTCTTCCTTTGACACATATCGTCAAGTGAGATGTTCGGTACTGCTTGTTAATAGATTGTACATATCAATGAATACCGCAATGAGAGGATATGTTATAATGTGTGGAGGTGTAATTAATAACAAAATACGAACGATTTGTCTGTATGCGTCTGTACTACGACTTAATCTCGCTTTTTGCCAAGCTCTTGTAGCAAAGATTGGATAACGTCTTGAGAGGCATAGCGGACGGTAAGCGTTGGGGCTGAAGGAAGAGTGAGGGGTGGAGATGGGGATGGAAACTGGTTGACAACTTGGTGAATAATGTATGTGATGTCTGTTACTTGCCCGAGGGGTGGAAGGCAAGGGGCTGCAATCCCGAGCACTGATAAAGACGACGATTGAAGGTGAATAGAAGAAGTAAAAGCAGAAGGAAGAGAAACACGTCCGACTCGATAAGAGAGTCTTCAAGTCTAATCTGCTTAATCTTGTAGATGTACACGTTACGTCTTCCCATGCACGCGCAGATCCGCTGCAGAGATTCACGTATGTAGATGTTCTCATTATTACCGTCATCATCTGCATGAGATGAGACTATGGAACTCTCTGCTGCCCTTGGAATACGTCGCAGTGTTGTAATTAATCTGTTTACTTCAGTCGTGGACGACTCTATTTATGTACCTATTTATATCACTTCATTTTTCCTTTTTTGAATTAGATTTTGCCCTGATCCCGAGTATTTTCTCGATCTCGTTTATTTCTTCCACTTTGTTTTAGTTTGTGGTTACAAACCTTGTTTGGTATTCGTAAATACTTCATTAAACTCGTGCGCTCTTTCCATTCCCTCCTTTATTCTCAACCTTGTCGTCTATAAGCGTTCACTCGGATCTCGTCGTACGTTTCGCTGCCACATGTTATACCAAACACATCCGCTTAAGGATCTTACAAATAGCATCTCCACAGATTATACTTTATGTCCTTCTTAATTCCGGCGATGAAAGTCACATTATTTTCTGTTATTAATACTCGCTTTAACATCTAAGGCAGTGATGTCAACGTAAGCGCAAACGTACCTCAGCGCCCCTATGCGCTGCTCAGAGCACGTAGGGCAGTGATGTCAAAGAAAGCGCATTTTTCTGACCTTGACGACGTGCGCGGGCATCAAGCGCTATGTATGGAAGAAGGAATAAGCAGCCTGTTGGATTAAGAAAACAGTGGTGCACAAATTTCAAACGGAACTTTAAATTTTATGTCGTTAGTTTTGTATGGCTTCTTTTTGTTTGATATTATCTATATTGTCTGAAAAACAAAAGTACTAACACCAATTTCTTAATATTGCAGTTGTGTTTTAAACGTTAATAACACAATAAAGTGTTAGGAAGGAATATTCACATTACTTCCATAGAAATACAACTACACTGTACTAAGTGCATGAAACACATCATTAATAAAGAAACTGATATCCCCCTCCCCCCAAAAAAGAGATTGAGTATCACATGATAAGTTGAAATTGATATTGATGGTATCTTCAGCCTTATAAAAGTAATCAATGAACTAATCAAAACAATATTACAGTACAAAGCAAAGTTATCTAGGTACTGTATATGTTTTAAGTGTAACTAATATTCCATAACAAAACTCTTATCGCATTATGCTTTTAAGGTGATATTGGTGCGTAACTTCCTATCATCAGAATATTAAATTATTTTCTCTAAACCTGCCGAAGTTATAGAGCTGACATGGGCATATATATTTTGTATATGATGTAACAGTAGTTGCTTTGTTAATTAATTTCCTTACAAACATTTTCCATAGTACCTTTAAGGCTACTAAATAAATGGGTCTAAATCTGAAAATGTCACTTATCTATAAAAAAAAGTTGAGAAAATATTCTTTTTGAATAAAAAAGGAAAGTTGTGAAAAATAAGCATTAAAATTAAAACTTACATTCTAATAATGCACTTATACTTCTCAGACAAATGTAAAAATTAATACTGATACAGTTTTAATAAGTTCTCCCTTTAGCTATTGAATCAGTGCTGTCCGTCCCTGTACACAGCTCGACCAAGAGGCATATACACCTCTGTCGTCTGTCTCTTTCCTTTCCGCTGTAAAGCGCTCAGGCTCTCCTGAACTCTAAAGCGTGCGCTTGCGCCTGTGGGCATCAATTGACATGACTGACGTAGGGCACGCAGGTACAAGTCACTAGTGAACACAAGGATTGTACATGACACATTGACGAAGGAATCGTTCAGTAAGTTTCAGGCTGACGGAACTCTTGACTTCTTCTGTGAGTGAAAGATGAGATGATTCTCTTTGTTTGGTATGTGGAAATTATTTAGTTACAAAGAGAAACAGTGTCAAACGCCTGAAATTATTAGTTGATGTACAGAATGATGTATTCACATTCTGTTGCTTTTATTGACATTAAATAGTAGTAAATATATGTGTAGATGTATGTAGAGCTCCTTTCTCAAAGCATTGCATTTAGTTTACAGAATGGAGTACAAACAAAAGGAAATGTTGCTTATAGCATATACTCGTAACATGTCGGTTACGAGTTCCAAGTCTAAAATTGATCGAATTGTACTTTTTTGCATTGACTACCATTCTGCAAAACAGAATATTCCAAGTCCGTGTTTAAGCCTGTGTTTTTTAATTATACAAATATTTTATTTCAATAGGTATTCTCATATTGTTAGCCTATATAGTTTCTTCGCTGTCCTGAAAAAAAAAAATACCTCGCTGGACTTGGGATGTTTGTCAATTCAGGTCTTCCGTTAGAAAGTACTGACTTCATCAATTATGCACCGGCAAAGACACTATGTTCGTAAAGTTCTTCTCACATTTACAAAGCTTTAAATCCTGATACACCTGCTATATTCAGGGGTACGAAGATTTGCGGCTCAATTTATTTCTATATTTGGCAGTACGTATGTTTGTGATCAACTTTTCTTACTTGTAAACCTAAAAAACCTAGAGTAAGATCAGGATTATCAGATTTGCGGCTCAATTTATTTCTATATTTGGCAGTACGTATGTTTGTGAGCAACTTTTCTTACTTGTAAACCTAAAAAAAACTAGAGTAAGATCAGGATTATCAGATTTGCGGCTCAATTTATTTCAATATTTCGCAGTATGTATGTTTGTGAGCAACTTTTCTTACTTGTAAACCTAAAATACCTAGAGTAAGATCAGGATTATCAGATTTGCGGCTCAATTTATTTCTACATTTGGCAGTACGTATGTTTGTGAGCAACTTTTCTTACTTGTAAACCTAAAAAACCTAGAGTAATTTCAAGGGAAAAATTGTTCCGGGGCCGGGTATCGATCCCGGGACCTCTGGTTGAACGTACCAGCGCTCTACCACTGAGCTACCCGGGAACTCCACCCGACACCGTCTCAATTTTTCCCTTTATATCCACACTATTCGCGTGGGCTGACGAAACGCCAGAGACCCACATCGAGTGCACACAATCTCTGTGTGACTTGGAATTGTGGTTTTCTGTTAACGTACACAGTAACGTATATATATATATATATATATATATATATATATATATATATATATATATATATATATATATATATATGTATATATATATGCAAATCTAGTCTTTCAGGTGAAGCTCCCTGTAAAGCAGATTTGAATAATTTCAAGGGAAAAATTGTTCCGGGGCCGGGTATCGAACCCGGGACCTCTGGTTGAACGTACCAGCGCTCTACCACTGAGCTACCCGGGAACTCCACCCGACACCGTCTCAACTTTTCCCTTAATATCCACACAACTCGCGTGGGCTGACGAAACGCCAGAGACCCACAACGAGTTCACACAATCTGTGTGTGACTTGGAATTGTGGTTTTCTGTTAACGTACATAGTAACGTATATATTATGCAAATCTAGTCTTTCAGGTGAAGCTCCCTGTAAAGCAGATTTGAATAGTTTCAAGGGAAAAATTGTTCTGGGGCCGGGTATCGAATCCGGGACCTCTGGTTGAACGTACCAGCGCTCTACCACTGAGCTACCCGGGAACTCCACCCGACACCGTCTCAACTTTTCCCTTTATATCCACACAACTCGCGTGGGCTGACGAAACGCCAGAGACCCACAACGAGTGCACACAATCTGTGTGTGACTTGGAATTGTGGTTTTCTGTTAACGTACACAGTAACGTATATATTATGCAAATCTAGTCTGCTTTCATCTGTGTTGTCACGATTATGATATTGAACTTTGGAATAACTCGTTCCTCTGTTATGATTTCAAAATTTAGATTGTTGAGAAAGCACATTCACTTCAAGGCATACAAATCGTAAGGTTTAAGGTACTTTTTAGGGGTCACAAATTTCGAATTTGTGGAACTCCACCCCGGGTAGCTCAGTGGTAGAGCGTTGGTACGTTCAACCAGAGGTCCCGGGTTCGATACCCGGCCCCGGAACAATTTTTCCCTTGAAATTATTCAAATCTGCTTTACAGGGAGCTTCACCTGAAAGACTAGATTTGCATAAAACCTAGAGTAAGATCAGGATTATCAGATTTGCGGCTCAATTTATATTTGGCAGTACGTATGTTTGTGAGCAACTTTTCTTACTTGTAAACCTAAAAAACCTAGAGTAAGATCAGGATTATCAGATTTTAATATGCACCGCCCAACATAAGAAGGCTGGTGTCGGCAAAAATAAAAAAATACACTTCTGGATTAGGCGAGAATTCAGAAATTTCAATTTATATCTAGAAGTGTGATTTTCGTATAATAAGTACATGATTATGTAATAGTTACATAGCAATTAGTTAGATAGGTCTCATTATGTAAAACTGCTTAAGTTAAAGTGAATATATGTACATTAATTATTTGTTATAGGCTCATTATTTCATTTTACCATATTCAGAATGCCTTGTTATTTATTTTCCTTTTTATTAGTTTAAAACAGAAACGCAGCGTTTATGTGCTAATTGCATTATTCTTTAACTATATAACAATTAATTATTTCCTAGTTATTATCTGAAACTGTATAAGTTAAGATGCGTCTATTTTTATTATTAAATTATACTTTTTTTGTAATTCATTTCATTTATTAGAGAGGTACCAGCTCCAAAACATGCTTTTATCTCTTGTTGTGTTTTATGAATGTAACACATTATCTATTACTTAAAAACAGTGTCATTCACTGCGCAGCGGTAGGCCAATAGAGTTCATGTTGCTCACCCCTTCTTGATCACGCTACTGCCTGCAGAATAGATTCATTGCAACCACTTAGTGCTTTATAGCACGAAGAATCGAGTACGTGCTTCTGATCTTGACATCCCTGCTCTGAGGTCATATCGCGAGTTAATTATATAATATACACAATTTTTTGGGTGAAATCCGAAGGCCTTTGTACCACTATTGAGACTGGTTCTATTGTTGTGAACTAGATAGCGTCTGTAGATATATTAGTGATTTGTTGTGAATATGATTTTGGTGATGAATGAAGCCGGTGATATTCTGGGATGTTGTGGCCCGAATTTCCTGGCATTTGCTTTATGATTGAGGGAAAACCCTGAAAAACCTCAACCAGGAAATTCAATCAGGCCAGCAATCGAATCCTAGCCCTCTGCTTAAGAGACCAGCATGCTGACCCCTTCACCACACAGTTGGTCAAAAGTCACACATTTGTGCATATATATAATTCAATAATTCTACTATTTCGTTGATACTTCCTTTCTAACATTGTTTCCAATTTTAGTTTTCCTACCGTGTTCATTTTCTCTAAATGTACATACAGTTGTGTCAACAATTTTGTAATGGTTTAAGTAAGTAATTTTGAGGGCTTTAATTAAATGCGCGTTTATCATCTGTTTTATATGAATACTGGTATTATTGTAGTGAAAAATAGCTGATTTATATTCGAATTAATTTGTAAATTGAGTTACATGTACAAGAGGCGTATAACAGAAAATCATGTTCGGAGGACATGACATTTTTTAAATTTTCATTTTGGTTTACTGCTTGTACTAAGTAAGGCCTACTTAAAAACATTTTAATGAATGCAGTAATGAACATAATTATTTATTAATGAAGAAAATTGTAACATACTCTAACATTTGAAATAGCAACTTGCATTTTAAAATGTACATATTTGTACACATTATGTTAATGACAGAAATTTAATATACCAAAACTAAATTTAAATATTATAGATATATTAATTTGTCCTACAGAATTTATTTGTAATATTGACACTTAATATTTTAGGAGAAATATCTATAATATTCTCTCAGCTAGCAGTGCATAATAACTGCGGATTCCCGGCCAACAAGTCACTCAGCTGAGTGCGCTCCTAGTATAATGGCAGTTGACATTGGACACACGTCAACATACATATGCCTAATTTGGAATCAGGCCACAAAGGGAAACATCAAATAAGAAAGGTTCGATTCGGTGCTGTGGATTGAATTCGGCGTAGCTCAGTGATCAGAGCGCTTGGTACATAGAACCCTGTTCGATTCGATCCCTGGCGCCGGAGCGAATTTTTCTCCTAAAATATTAAGTGCAAATTTAAATAGCTTTTTAAGTCACTTGTAATAATAATAATAATAATAATAATAATAATAATAATAATAATAATATGGTCATACACAGTAAGGAAAATCCAAAATAAATTAATAATATATATTTTGCAACAGACTGATGTGGAATCTATAATAATTATGATAATAGTGTAACAAATGATACACAAACTTTTCTTGCTTGCCATTTTTCATTTCAGAAGGCTTCTCTATTTTAGCCACTTCGCTCTCTTTCTCCTCCTGTCATATTTGTTGGTTTATTTCGGTGAGGATTTCTTCGAACCAAGCCACCTGAATGAATTGAGGTATTTAAAGACATTTCAATGTCGTTTTCCTTGGTAATATTAAGCTCTACAATGGAAATTGACGGTAAACATATATCCAATGGAATGGTTTAATTTTTTGTGAAGAAAAATGGTTCATAAAACCCAGAACATGAGGAACATACTGCAACCCCGTCATATGGAGAAAATGTCATTCTTTGATGAGACTGAATTTTGAAAATTTTTACGGTTAAGATGAATGTCACTTGTTTTGTGTGTAGCAGCATGATTTAAAGAAAGACTCTTAACGACTGTCGTTTTCTTTACAAAGTTTTTTGTATCATGACGTGCAGATAAACAATCGATCGCCATGATCGCGGGTATTAGAGTTATTGAAACAAAATTTTCCAGATGGGCAACATGATCATGGGGAACAAAAAAATGAATTATACCTAAAATGGGTTTATAGAGCTATACTCCCCTTGTACATACAACTCCTCAATTAACGTAACTTAGTTATGACAGCAAATATATATTTGCCTATGAAATGTTTATTTTTATACAGACAAGGTAATGAATATACTTTAATAATCCACATCCTCTTTTCATTATTTCTACAATCCTACATCATTAAATCATTACACTTCACATATCGACAGCCACTTTCCGCACTAACTTAATTGTCAACATTGCAAGACAAGAGAGGTAGTTAAGATAACCGTGGAATACGTGGAACCGTTATGGAAAATATAGGCTATTTCAAAAGTCAGTTGAAACATTAAACCGCTATAAATATTATAAAATTTGAGATAGTGGAAAGCAAAAATATCACAGTGTTGGGTAAACAACGGGGTTTACAAAACATCGGCAAGATGTCCGCCGTTCTCTTGTTCAACGTACAGCATTCTGTCTGCGACACCATGCACAGCATTTTGCAGATAATGTCTTGAAATATTGGAAATATCTTGCGAGATGGCATCTTTCAGTTGCAGTAGGATTATTGGATGTGTCAGGAAAACTCGATCTTTAAGGTAACACCACAACCAAAAGTCGACCGGATTGAAATCTGGAGATCGCGAAGGGCACATTGTTGGAAAGTGCCTACTGATGACACGATCGCCAAACATCTGCGTAATTAATTGTTTTGTAGGAATAAAGCTATGGGGTGGAGCGCCATCTTGCATGAAGATTATGTTTTCCATATCGTGATTCCTCAGTCTAGGGATGACGAAGTTCTGTAACATGCTGTAGTAGCGCTCCCCGTTTACTATAACAGTCTGTCTTATTCCATTATTGTCCACACTTGTGGAGTAACGGTTAGCGCGTCTGGCCGCGAAACCAGGTGATCTGGTTCGATTCCCTGTCGGGGCAAGTTACCTGGTTGAGGTTTTTCCGGGGTTTTTCCTCAACCGAAAATTAGCAAATGCTGGGTAACTTTCGGTGCTAGACCCCGGACTCATTTCACCGGCATTGTCACCTTCATCTATTTTGAGACGCTAAATAACCTAAGATGTAGATAACGCGTCTAAAATAACCTACTAAAAATTAGAGGTGGAGTTAACACGCATAATTGAGGTTCGTTTTCCGACCAAAGTCATCAGTAGGAACTTTCCAAAAATGTGACCTCCGCGACATCCAGATTTCAATCCGACCGACTTTTGGTTATGGAGTTACGTTAAGAACGAGTTTTCCTGACACATCCAACAACTCTACTGCAACTGAAAGATGCCATCTCGGAAGAAATTTTCTTTATTCCACGTTATCTGTAAAATGCTGTGCATGGTGTCGCAGACTGAATGCTGTATGTTGAACAAGAGAACGGAGAACATCTTCCCAATGTTTTGTAAACTCCGTTGTTTGCCCAACTCTGTGATGTTTTTGTTTGTTCCCTATCTCAAATACTATAATAATTATATAGCGGTTTATTATTCAAACTGACTTTTGAAATATCTTATATATTAAATTACAAACTACCTTTTGTATATTTAGTCTCAAGTCAGTGTTCTCAATATAAACGTTAAGAAATAGATAGGCTAATAACCAACCTTTGTTTGATTATGAAAATTTATATAGTTAACCAGATATAACGTCACGTTAAGTCCTTAATGGTGGCAAACACTTGTAATATTCTAGAGCTGTGGTCGGTGAATATTACGTCATATAAAATGCAGCCCACAATAGACAGCAAAACCGTAAAGTAGGAAGGGGAGTTTACCCAAAGTGCTTAACTTTGAATGAACAAGTGATGGCTAAGGGGAGGGAGATCATGTCTTAACCCTATGTCCTGCTTGTGTTTTAAAAGTTTGACTCGCCAGTCAAGAAATGCTGACCACTGCTCTAGAGTTTTATTGATACATCGAGCTTGGAATTCTAGCTTAATCGATCAAATTTTCAAATGTATGCTCATTACGATTCAGGGCTGTACTGAAATGTAAACCTTTTGCATATGGTGAGGACCAATAGCACATCGCTGTAAATAGTAATATCGCTATCCCGTATGAAAGAGAAGTAACCTTCTCTAGTGGAATACATTGCTGCGGTTTTGTAATAGAACCGACTCACTTCTACTGGGGGGGGGGGAGCAGAATACATTCGTTCATATTTTCATGAATGAACGAGGGATTCTAAAGGTAAAGGAATTATTAGTGCTCAATTGACATTTAATTTGCAAAGATGGCCCGAGGAATCCACAATCAATGAGCATTAAAAAATAAAACAATTACAGTAATATTTTTTTAAATAAAGTAATAATCAAATATATAGGCCTATAAAAAATTACGTTTTCTACAACATGTCGATGGAGGTTCTTGACGAGAAAAGTATAAAAATGGTCTAATTTTCAGAGGGAAAGTAGTTTTGAATTATGACAAATCATGAAGAACGTCAGTTGAGTTGAAAACATAATTAGAAAATAGCTAAAAATTGGAAAGAATTGATTTGTGCAAGTAACTTAAAGTGATTATTTAACACGTAAAATAAAGAGGTAGAACATGAACACGAAAAACACATTTCACTTCACTTACTATATATGCAAGGCATACCAAAAGTCTTATCTAACATAACTTGTCACAGATTCGTATATGCAAACCATATTAAAGTCTAAACTAACTAACCTAATCTGTCATTGATTCGTATTATGCTAGGCATACGGAAAGCCTAAACCATACCTGCACAAACAGCGCTCAGCGAGCGCGCGCGCTCCTTCGGAGCGGGAGAGCTGTGTTTACCGCTCGCCGAAACGAAGAGGAAGATACGTCATAATGACATAGACTTGCTTAGGTAGAGGAGAGGGAAACGACCACTCAGTTATCTAGTGGAGTGCAATGTGTAGGCCTATTCTTAGTAACTGTTTCACGTTGCTTGTCTACTACTACAGTACAGTATGGAGGAATCTAAAAGACGGAACATAACATTTAACATTTAACGATTTACTGCTCGAACTTATTGATCTTCAATGTGACCTAAGGGCTAAAGATCGTTTGAATAATACTACTAGCCTGGTTGAGTTTTACAAGACTAAATATTAGCAATAATATCCACGACAACACAGATTGACTGTGAAAATGATGCTATGTTTGGCTCAATATTTATATTAATTGTGACAACTGTTTTCTATAATCAACTTTAATAGAGGCAGACATCGAACATCTGTAACTGATATTTCATTACGATCAATAGGCTACTGTTCCTTTCAGCTGCCAACAGAATAAAACCTCGTTTTGATGTAGGCTACTGATAAATAAAAATATAACAAAATGATATTGTACATTTAAGTAGCTATAGAATTTCTATTATTTCTGTAAAATAAATATTTCTTTCTTAATTAATAATAGTCCAAGATAGTTTTTCAAACACTGAACGGGAATTCATTTCATAAACACTCTTACTAGTACTGTATTTCCTTTCGAGTATATTTGCACGAAATCACCCCTTCTTTCAGTCCACCCTTATACAGAGCGCAGCTAATATCTGCATTCCGCTCATGAGCTGTGAGCCGGCTCGGAGAGCGCAAACCTTGTGCAGGCCTGGCCTAAACTAACTTAACGTAACTAAGCTGTCACAGATTCCCGCACCGTACAACTTAGAAAAATGTAACTTGGAAGTTTTATTGCCGCGTGATATACAAAAGCCACAGAATCTGTCTGCAAAGAAAATAATCACATATTTTTAGAAAATAATGCAACATAGCTTTTAGATGGAGCTTAGGAGAAGATTCTGCCTTTGAATATGTTTACACAACAAGTTATTGTAAACTAATATTTACTTTTGCTTTTAATAAGATGAATGACTGAAAGTTACATAGAAATAGGGTGATCAGATGTCCTCTTTTTTCCGGACATGTCCTCCTTTTTAGGCCTTTTTCCGGGGTCCAGGCGGATTTTTAAACATTCAAGAATTGTCCTACTTTTGGTAACTTGTATGTCTGATGTTTTTAATTTATCTGATTTAACACCTTTTTCAAGTAATTTTCCTGTAAGTGGCAGGAGCATCGACAGAATATACTCTTTGCCAACGATCATAACTCTCTTTGCATACAGTGTCTATCAATCTTATTCGTACAGGTGAAAATATGTAACAACTTTGGTGATGAAAAAAGACACATGAAATGAAGGTATTACATTTCTCTTTGAAAATTCTGTTCAGTAGCATTATGAATACAAATAAAACAAAAAGTAAATTCCATATATACCATAAACACGTAAATAAACGAAATTTAACAAAATATATAATTTCTCTACTTGTCATTTGTATTCGTACAGTTAGTAAAAAATTAAATAACTATACATAAATAACATAAACAATTACGTTCTAATACCTAGATGCATATCCTCTGACTTTGATCACTGCCTGACACCTTCTCTGCATGGAATTTACCAACGTTTTACATTATTGCGGAGTGAAATTTCGCCATTCTTCCAGCACAATAGTTTTGAGGTGTTCTTTGGACGAAATTGTATTTTTATGTACATTTTCCTTAAGTCTGGACCACAAATGCTCGATGTGATTCAGATCGGATGATTGAGGAGGAGTATGGAGTTGTTTCGGGACGTTCCATATCAACCAGTGTTTGTTCATTTCGGCCGTATGTTTGCTGTCGTTGTCTTGTTGGAAAATGTAGACAGACGCAAATCCATTTTATTGCACTATCCTTGACATTATTTTTCAAGATGTTGTTATAGGCTACATTGTCCATAATTGCATCAATTAAGTCCATGTTACTACGCCTTTCGAGGACTTATAGCACCAAATCATTATGACGCCATCTCCATGTTTCACAGTGGGAAGATTGTTATCCACTTTATCGGCCTCATTCTTCTTTTTCCTCACTCTATGGGCACCATCGGATCCGAAAAGATTAATCTTGATCTCATCACTGTCCCAAAATTCTTGCTCCTAATTTACGTGAACTTCAGGAAATTTAATTCTTAAAGCTCGATTTTTTCTACTTACAAAGGGCCTTTTTCTATCCTTCTACCATGAAATCTATATTTATATAGGACACGTCGCACCGTTGTTACACTAACAGTCTTCCTTGTGGTTTTTGTCATGAGAGAACGTGGTTTCGGCACACTTAACCGTGGATTTGATTTTATCTGTCTTATTTTAAACCTTTTTTCCCCTCTCATTTAGTATTTTTCTTTTGGTTTTCTCTTCTGATTTGCAGTAAATCCACGGTATTTGAATTTATTAACCACGTATTGTATCGTGGAATGATTTTTGTTTACTATATTGCCTATTTTCCGTAAAGAATAACCTTTAAGAGCCAGTCTAACTATCGTCTTCTTTAGCTCGGCACTGAGTTCCTTCGACTTGCCCATTTTGAACAGAACTGACTGCTGAAGCAAAACAAACCCTAGAGCACGCGGTAATGCA
The DNA here is from genome assembly GCF_040183065.1 of Periplaneta americana. Taxonomy (NCBI): domain Eukaryota; kingdom Metazoa; phylum Arthropoda; class Insecta; order Blattodea; family Blattidae; genus Periplaneta; species Periplaneta americana. The sequence continues at coordinate 100,703,030 of NC_091130.1, forward strand.
CACGCGCTGTTACCATTAAGGCTCGGCACCTCCGAATAAGTCAAAATTTTACTCAAGTGTACGAATATAAATGACATACAGTTTTACTTTCAAAATAATGTGTTTATTAATATTTTTGTTAATTAGGGCTTAAAATAAAAACTGGTTGTAAATTAACGTTCTAAGAAAATGGTTTTAAAGCATGGTACACTACTATTAGTATATGAGTATAATTATGTTGTACATAATGTTATCTTATTAGTTTAAATTAGATATGTACGAATAAGGATGATAGACACTGTATAAAGTAGTATTAAGTTTACATTCTGTACGGTCTTTTTACGTATTTTAAAAATAATTATAGTTTCCTTGGCATTCACATGTAGTTAAGTGTAAAATCATTTTATATTAATAAGCTTTATCATAAGTGCACTGTAATAAAATAGATATTGACATAATTTTAAGTATAATATTGGCCTAAGCCTAAATCTAAATAGGTAGATATTTTCTGTCCTCTTTAATAATAACTATAGTTACCTTGACTTCCATATGTAGCTAACTGTAAAACCATTATTATTAAGTTTTATCATAATTATTTTTGTAATATATATATATATATATATATATATATATATATATATATATATATTTAAGTATGATACAAACCTATTTCTGTACTGTAAATATTTTGTAATAAAATAGATATTGACGTAGTTTAAAGTATAATATAGGCGTAAGCCTAAACCTAAGTACATATTTTCTGTCCTCTTTTTTCGAACAATGTTCTCCTTTTTGAAGCTTTGTGTCTTCTTTTCTATCGATGTGAATCTGGTCATCCTATATACAAAGTTTTAGCAACAATAATAAATTTTACAACTCATTTTGAGGATTGTTCAGAGTTAAATTGAATGAGTTTATTATTTTTCAGTCGGTGACATCATATAATATTTGAGTGATTTCTTTATGTTATATATATATGAACATTTTCATCGCACATGTGACATCATCATATACACTTTTTTATAATTAACCAATATGTTAACCTCAATTATATCAACGCACGTTAAGCATAGTAAACATCAAATATAATGAAATAAAACAATAAAACAAAAATGAGTACTTAAGGTTAAAATACAAGATAAAATATATGAGAGTAAAAACATTTAGGCCTACAAATTATGTTACGAGCATTCATTTACGTTTTGTAATCATTAAAATGTGTCTATTCAATTGAAGAGTAATAAAGAATATTACTGTTTTCATTCACATCATATTGCGAGAAAACTAAAAAGAATATAATACTACAGATTAGTAAAAATGTGAATAATAAAAGAAAGAAAATTCACTTCGTGGTAGCAGTAGCGTTGGGGAACGTTTCAAGTCCACAGCGACAGTAAGTAGCACAATGTGTCTATGACGCAGGGAGTTGTTTCGAATGGCGCTCTGTGGTGCTGGATTTAAGCCAATATGAAGATGGCAGCAGGCACTTGTTTACATCTCGTCCGTCTTCATCAATGCTGTGACGCTCCGTAATCTAATTCCAGCATTGGATTGCAGCAGTTTGAAAGAATGGGTCGCCTGCAAAGTCCAGTTCGTAGCAACGACCGAACATTTGTCGATTACACAAACTCGAGGTCTTTCGTTTTTCTTCGTATTCAGCGTCCCAAGGTTTTCAGGAATTACGGTATCTGACATAATATGTGGGTCACTTGAGAATTGTGGAAACTTGCCAAGGCATGATGAGTAAATTAAAAACTAAAACAGTATTATTAAAATCTAATAGTGTAGTATAACATATGCTTCTATTACTGCTACTTTAATAATTAGCTTTCAAATTACAAAATTTTGAATTTGGGGTAATTTTTCATATAACTGGTATAGGATTTTGGGGCAGATAAATGATCTGTCATTAGAGCACCAATTTTCGTTATTGTGTCTTATGTTTTATTGGAACAAGTTTATTTATTTATTTGTTTATTTATGTATTTATTTATTTATTATTTTGCTAATAATTGTAACATAAAATATAATATATACAGAAAAACTTTAGCTCGCCCCTGAAAGAGTAGAACTCGTGCTCAGGGGCGGATACCTGAATTGAAATTAATAATTATACAATACAATTTGTCTTATGTCTACTATGCAATTATAGTATATAAATTTAAATTTACAATTTTTCCATTTTTATAAAATCCATACATAACTTTCTAAATTTAACACTAGAACTTTTAGAATTGAGAAGATTATGATATTTAAATGTCAATGTGTTATATATTCTTTGGCTTAAATTACTACTATGATTAAATACTGTAACAGTGTTGCATTTTGGTTCAAACAATCTTAAAGAATTCATACCTTTTGTTTCATAACTATGAGAATACAATTCAAAATTATTTCGATTTTATGTATGAATTTTATTAATACAATATAATAAATTTGTCTTACGTTAAGCACATTAAAGTCTAAAAACAAATTTTGAGGTGGAAAATCAATAGGTTTAAGAAGACATATTTTAATTATTTCCTTCTCTAATAAATAAAGTGGATTAAAATTGGATTTAAATGAGCTACCCCATCCTATAATTCCATACATAATTACCAATTTAAATAAAGTTAGATGTATTGTGCGTAAAAAAACTTATTGACAAGTAATTCCTCAATAAAACAAAATAATATACTATTTTACGTAATTTATTACAAAGGTAATTAAAGTGTTGGTTCCATTTTAAATGATTATCGAAAATTATACCTAAATACTTAACTTCAGAGGACTCTTTAATAATCGAAAACCATGATATGATACCAAGAATCAAAATATGTTAAGTGATGTAGGCCTATTATGAACTTGAATTCTTACGCTGTAGCATCCCGACTTGTTCTAATTTTTCGTCTGGGTTATATGATACTGCACTTGTTTCAGGAGCTTGCTAGAGTTTGATAGCTCTAAAGCCTCGTGTCCAAGGATACGAGGAGAATGTTACCTCCTTTATGAAAAAGTTAAGACAGTGACGCTCATTGAAAAGTTAAGCAAGCAGAAAGTTTGGCTGCGATATTGAAAACACGGCTGGCACGTGAGTTTATTACGCAGGATCCAATTTAAACCGTTAGCACAAAACTTGTTAGAAAAATGCTGGCCTGCCTAGAACTTCGTCGATAATAACGCCTCGCAACAAAGGATAGTTTTAATACATTATAACGCCCCTAACAAAGGAACCACGGCCAAAGATTACGGTCATTTCTGTACAGTGGAATATGTAGGCCTATACGTATCTGTACATAAGCAATGTATCTAAATTAATGAATTAATTCTTGCAAAACATATCCTACGATACCATTATTTTAAACTATTGTTACATACTTACTCAGTTACTTACTTACTTACAAATGGTTTTTAAGTAACCCGCAGGTTCATTGCCGCCCTCACATAAGTCCGCTATCGGTCCCTGTCGTGAGCAAGATTAATCCAATCTCTATCGTCATATCGCACCTCCCTCAAATCCATTTTAATATTATCCTCCCATCTATGTCTAGGCCTCTCCAAACGTCTTTTTCTCCTCTGGTCTCCCAACTAGCACTCTATATACCTTTCTAGATTCGCCCATACGTGCTACATGCCCTGTCCATCTCAAACGTCTGGATTTAATGTTCCTAATTATGTCAGGTGTAGAATACAATGCGTGCAGTTCTGCGTTTGTAACTTTCTCTATTCTCCTGTAGCTAACTTCATCCCTCTTAGTCTCAAATATTTTCCTAAGAAGCTTATTGTCAAACGCCCTAATCTCTGTTCCTCTCTCAAAGTGAGAATCCAAGTTTCACAACCATACAGAACAACCGGTAATATAATTGTTTTATAAATTCTAACTTTCAGATTTTCTGAGAGCAGACTGGATAATAAAAGCTTCTCAGCCGAATAATAAAACGCATTTCCCATATTTATTCTGCGTTTAATTTCCTCCCGAGTGTCATTTATATTTGTTACTGTTGCTCCAAGATATTTGAATTTTTCCAGCTCTTCAAAGGATAAATCTCCAATTTTTATATTTCCATTTCGTACAATATTCTGGTCACGAGACATAATCATATACTTTGTCTTTTCGGGATGTACTTCCAAACATATCTCTTTACTTGCTACAAGTAAAATTTCTGTGTTTTCCCTAATCGTTGTGGAGTTTCTCCTAATATATTCACGTCATCCGCCTAGACAAAAAGCTGATGTAACCCGTTCAATTCCAAACCTTCTCTGTCATCCTGAACTTTCCTAATGGCATATTCTAGAGCGAAGTTAAAAAGTAAAAGTGGTAGTGCATCTCCTTGCTTTAGCCCGCACTGAATTAGAAAAGCATCGGACAGAAACTGGCCAATACGAACTCTGCTGTAAGTTTCACTGAGAAACATGTTATTTAATCGAACTAGTTTCTTGGGAATACCAATTTCTTTAACAATATTATATAGCACTTCTCTCTTAACCGAGTCGTATGCCTTTTTGAAGTCTATGAATAACTGATGTACTGTACACTTATACTCCCATTTTTTCTCCAACATCTGTCGAATACAAAAAATCTGATCAACAGTCGATCTATGACGCCTAAGACTGAAACTGCACTGATAACCACCAATAATTTTATCTATTGTTACACACAAGTTCTTAAGACCTACTTTACTCACACTTGTGTATTTCAGTTCTTCCAGGGTATAAGGATTGCTTACAACACATTATCTTTTAAAATTCTCCAGAGATAATAATCACACGAGGTCAGGCCCGGAGATCTAGGGGGTCACAATTGATGCATGTATGAGCTGTGTGTAATGTCGTTAAATCTTGTTGGAAAATATAATCCTGCTGTCACTATTTGGCAATTCAAGAAAAAGTACGCATAATATTTACCACATTGTTTCAGAATTGACAGTATCTTGAGAAAATGGAGCGTGTTATTTGTTCATCCCTATTTTCACATCATGGAATAGTCTTTCGTAAAGGATATTTGACTTTTCCAGAGCTGCACTATCTATTTTTTTGGAATTTACATACTCATTTAGATGAAATCATGCGTCATCCAAAAGCAGGAGGAGATTTGGATCGTTTCTCCGTTATATACAATATTTAAGATCCACTCACAAAAAAATCTGCTCCTGATTCTGGATAACTGTGTTGAATTTCTTGCATGACTATTATCTTGTAAGGTTTTGAATTCAATAAATTTGGTGACTCTTTTTACAGAACCATAAGCACACTCATTTGTTGCGAAATATGACGAAGTGAATATGTAGGGAAATTTTCTTAGCTATCCAAATGTCATCCAAACTTTCCTCGGTGAGAATAGTAGTTTTTATTGGTAGGCTAACACTTCAAGTCTCGCTAAATGTATTCACAATGTAATTGATCATTGAACGAGATGAAATACGAATACCTGGGAATAGTGTTCTCGACGTCGTGTACCAGTGCCGAATTTCTCAGTACATTATTATTATTATTATTATTATTATTATTATTATTATTATTATTATTATTATTATTATTATTATTCATACAAACACTCGCAACTAAATATTGTATCCTTCCATTTTAAGACGCACACAACCGCTGTTCCAGGCCTTCGCACTGACTCAAGTCATATACCTCGCATGATCATGAAAGTAGCAACTGACATAGCGGTACAGATTGTCTCTGCGGTCCTCGGCTTTTAGCCGCGCGTCCGTCGATAACCGGATTTGCCGCGTTGCGGTCCTAGCGAATTTGATTCACCCAGCATAACAGCAAGCTCAAAGGTACATGTGAAATTGTTCATAAACTCTCCAAGATACTTTCAGTTTGAATATTTTCAATATGTATGGGCGTACATATATGAGTCAAATATTTTTAATGATAATATTTATTTAACATTTGTAAGAGTTGTGGTGTACGACCACATTTCTGTATACGAGTTCCACCATAACTTCCTATTACAATTTTCTACAATTAATATGAAACCCGACAGTCTGTTTAACTAATAACTCCACTAATCCTGATATTAAATTAACTCCAAACATTCCATTTTTCCTTACTGATCTTACATATCCACCATCTGTTATTACTTCTCCCAGATCACACGTCACTCACGTACCTTCCTGCATTCTATTCTCCCTAACATAATCTATCTGTAATTACGGTCTTCCTACATCCCATCTTAGTCTTCCTACTTCAGCATTTTACATTTTATACGTATCATATCATTGCAACAATCTACTATTTTTCATATAGTATATTCTATTCTACAAGGGAATTTTACGTGAAGCTAGTAAAGAGATAGGTTTGGAAGTAAATCCCGAAAAGACAGAGTATGTGATTATGTCTTGTGACCAGAATATTTTACGAAATGGAAATATAAAAATTGGAGATTTATCCTTTGAAGAAGTAGAAAAATTCATTCATTTTGGAGCAACAGTAACAGATATAAATGATACTCGGGACAAAACGCAGAATAAATATGGGAAATGCTTATTATTCGGTTGAGGAGCTTTTATCATCCAGTCTGCTCTCAAAAAAGCTGAAAGTCAGACTTTATCAAACAATTATATTACAGGTTGTTCTGTATGGTTGTGAACTTTGAGAGAGGAACAGAGATTAAGGGTGTTTGAAAATAAGGTGCTTATGAAAATATTTCGGGATAAGAGAGATAAAGTTACAGGAGAATGGATAAAGTTACACAACTGTATGCATTGTATTCTTCATCTGACCTAATTAGGAACATTAAATCCAGATGTTTGAGATAGGCAGAGCATGTAGCACGTACGAGCGAATACATAAATGCATATAGAGTGTTAGTTGGGATGCAGGAGAGAAAAAGACCTTCGTGGAGGCCGAGTCGTAGATGGGAGGATAATATAAAACTGGATTTGAGGGAAATGGGATATGATTGTAGAGACTGGATTAATCTTGCTGGGGATAGGGACCGATGGCGAGCTTAGGTGAGGGCGGCAATGAATCCCCGGGTTCTTTAAAAGCCATAATTAAGTAAGTAAGTATGTATGAGCGTATATTGTGTCAAATATTTTTAATGATAATATTTATTATCATCAATACCTATAACAGTTGTGGTGTACGACCACATTTCTTTATACGGGTTCCACCATAATATTCTATTACGTTTTCCGACAGTCTGTTTAAGTAATAACTCCACAAATCCTGATATTAACTTAACTCCAAACAGTCCATTTCTCCTTACAGATCTTAAATATCAACCAACTGTTAGTACTCCTCCCAGATCACACTCCACTCACGTACTTCCTGCATTCTATTCTTCCTAACATAATTTATCTGTAATTACGGTCTTCCTACATCCAATCTTAGTGTATCTACGTTAGCCTTTGACATTTTATACGTCTCAAGTCATTGCACCAATCTACTATTTTTCATACAACATATTCTATTGTTCATTATTACTCTTTCGAAATATCGTTCTTAAATTTTAATTGTCTACCCTATTTAATATCGCTCTACTAACAATTTCCTAAATCCCCTCCCTATTTACAAAAGATAAAAATATCGCTACACTTATTTAACACTCAACCTTCACACGGTTTTACTCATTGAGATCCTCTTTTTCTCAATACACATCATTTCAATAATCTTGCTGAATCTTGACATGAGTTTCAAGTTCACTTCAGTTTGATCATCCATTGCTTAACCTTAAGCAACACTCACATTAAACTATTTAAAAAAATCTAACTACACTCACTATATCATCTTTTGGAACTCCCTACATAATTTTCTAAGATTTACTTCTTTACCATATACTTCTAAATATTTCTATTCTAATTTACTAGTCACCATTTTATATTTCCCCTCATCCGTTTCAATCCTTTAACTTACTGACTTCTATATCTAAGTTCTCCTTAACATAGTTTCATCACACTAAACACTATTTACCAACATTACATCACCAAATTACAACAGTGTCCGGCATTTGGTTGTTACGAGTTTCAACATGATGTTGTAAAGCGAATATAAGGTTTAAAAATTAAAAAATAACACAGTATGTAGCTTGAATAATGCAATTTATTGGAATGTCTTCATTTTTTTTTAAATTACACATTTCAAGTGATCCCCTTGATATCTTATGACCTGTTGTAATCTTACACGAAAATTGTTCATGGCACTTTATTTCCAAACCGAGAAATTATGCGTCCTGGGAAGAAATTTCTCAACAATCGCAGTGTGTCTCTGGCAGTATGGGCCGAACCCAATCTTGTTGAAACCACAAGTCATCCCTGTTTAGTGCGCCTCTAAATGTCTGTAACATCTGTCGATACCGTTCACCACTCACCATAACAGCTCTCTCATTTCCGTCTTCGAAAAAATAAGAACCAATTATGACTGAAGAAGAAACAGCATACAATATGATCACCTTTTCACGATGTAATAGGCGTTCATGCAGTGCCATAGGATTTGTGTGACTCCAGTATCGGAAATGTTGCTTGTTGACGAAGCTATTTAAGTGAAAATGTGCCTCGTCTGACATAAAAAAAATATTCAACACTTTATCATTTCCTTGAACAATGGCACCAAATTCCATTGCAAAATGAAGTTGAGAGGCCCACTATATTATGTTCCTCGAAGGAATTCTACCGTGTCTCTGAACATTGAACTCACGGCAAAACCGACGTTGTATTTGAACAACGGAATTACTTTCAATATATACTGATATACCACAAAAATGCGTATGTCAACTGGCCAAGCATCCATGATTAACAAAATTGCATGTTTGGAAGTTCATGTTGCCTTGAAAACATTTCCTTTTCGCTACTCTCATTTCATTTTACAGCTCTACCAAACTAGTCAGAACCACCTGCCGGACCCTGTATTTTTACAAAATGTTAATTATAAGTGTCATTTTTATTACTTATAACGCTCGTGCACCAACTTCATAGATTGGAATATTTTTTTACCTTTAATTCTATCCGTCGCGATAAAAGACTGCCTTGTGATGACGAAAGCACGCTCTCTTCTTCCTTCTTCCTTGTCGAATCCTGACGTATTTTTTTTAAATTATCAACACCTACACTTGAACTTTCGTAAAGCTCGTTCATTCCTGCTTCGTGGCTTCTACTTCCCGCTGGTGTATCAAATATTATTTCAGTGTAGTCACTTCATTCTCATTTTGTTTTTAAAGTTGTTAGTCATAATTTTCAATACTTATATTTAAGATTTTTATGACAGCCTATCTCAAACTTAATTTTCAATATTTTTTCCATAAATGTCTTTGTGTTCTACTGTCGGAAATTTATAAAATGAAACTGTATTAATGAAATAAAAGGTGGAGCTTGAATGTCTGATGAGTAGAGACCGGATTTTAAAGGGAATCCCTTTTTTATTTCAACACGAAACATGAAATAATTAATCACAAAGTTCAAAACTATTTTTCACAGCCCAAAATATGTTGTTTTGACTTCCCTTTTTTCCCTTTTTTAAAAACATCTCTTGTTTTGGTCCTTTTTTAAAAGAATGTCGCAAACATTTAGATAATTGTCCTATATTTTTTTCCGATAGGCCTATAACTTTCTGAGCAAGGAAAAATAAATATCGGTCTTCTTCTGAGTCCAGACATTGAAAAACTAATAAAGTGTGCTGATTTAGAGTTCGGGATAAAAAGAACATTTTTACCTCAGGTTTCAGTTGATGTTTAGCGGTCATTTTCTGTTTGTAAAGACATTCTGCTTTCAAAAAGGCAGAATCATATTGAGACATATTCAAATGTTGAATGTGATAAAATACAACACTTTTCTTATGTTGTGAAGCGATAAATATAGGCCTAAGCTTGTGTATACTATGTGTATCCATGAATGTCTTGAAGTGTGTTTTCAGTTAAAATACCACCGTTTTCAAGGAGTAATAAAGTCCTTTCTGAAGTCCTTTTTTGACTATATCAAATACAACACTTTCCTTATGTCGTGATGAAATAAATGTAATATTGTATGTGCTATGTATATCCATGAATGTGCTGAAGTGTGTTTTGGGGAGTAATATAGTCCTTTTTCAAGTTTTTTTTTTTGGCTATAACTTTTCCTTTTTTGTCCTTGTTTGATGACTATTACACTTTTACTACGTTATAGTCCTTTAGACCAATAAAACGGTACGAAAAGACGTCTTCCAAATAATCATGGCTGCTTGTCGCACAATTTAATCGCGTCCCTAGCATTTGTTTAATTTTATCGCTTCCCTAGCATTTGTTTAATTTTATCGCTTCCCTAGCATTTGTTTCTTTGTTTGCGAACATTTCAAACTGCACTGGTCTGGACGTCAAAAAAAAAAAAAAAAAAAAAAACAGAAAATTACAAACCACTTCAGTCGATGCACAGCACTTTCAAATATCACTTACATTGGCATTTAAGAACAAGAATTAATAAAGATAACTGATCATAGATATACATCATCCCTGAAACCCTATTTACAATTAAATTAAGAGCACAATTCGAAAATCCTGAATAAGTTCAGAAATACACCATGTACAGTAGTGGCAAAAAAAAAAAACCGGACCGACCTTTGTAGCTGATTTCAGAGTCACAGATTCAAATTCTGCTAGTCACAAAACACATCCATCTTGTATAATTAATTGTAGCAATGAAATTTATTGCATCTGTTCGATTCTTACCGTCTTTTGTTTCCTTCAGCGCCTCAAGAAGAAAAAACTTTGAGAATTTTATTTTCATCTGGCATCAATATTACATTTATACCTCTATTCGGCAAAGATAACTGCGTATTTTTACATTAAATAGCAGTAGATACCCCTGGCTTCACTATTCATATTGAAATTACCCCACAAATTGACACAATACACAGCACAGGATGCTTTTGTATCAGCTACAAGAGTCGGTCCGGTATTTTTGCAACTGCTGTACATCAACGAGTTCCACTTCTTTTACGCAAACGTCCAATATAACATCAACTGAACCATCTAACCACGTAACCACTAAAATATTCAAATTTGAAAATTGTACTTTCAATAATTATTCCTTTTTATAATTATTCATGTTTATTTTTTATTTCATCATCCCTAATTAAAACTTTTCTAATACCTGTTTATATTATTTATGTTGTGTTATAACTTCTGCTATATGATATTAGGCCTATGAATAGTCACGTATCAGAGATTGTTTAATACTAAGATTTATTGAAAATCATCTGTCACGTGATGTTGATTACTGGAATCCGGATAATTGAAGTGGAATGCAACTGTTTTAATAAAAATGAAACTGAATCAACAAAGCCTTCTTGATTAGTAACGGTCGACAGAGTTCAATGAAGATTCTATAGTTGGCACAACTGATAACAAGAAAACAGCTAATCATAACACACTACTGCCACCTAGCATAATATTTGTAATGTTGAGATGGTACAGTAATACGTTTGAAGACAGTTGTATTTTCATAAGTAAATTAATATTGTATTGTATTGGAGTACTTCGTTACTTCTAATCTTTGTATAGGCCTACTTTCTTTTAATCGTGTAACAGTCAATTAAATCCCTCTCGAGTTTTGATTTTCTCTAGATAAATCAAAACCTCTAGTGAGATTACCATTGAAAAATTTTCCCTTTAAAATCCGGTCTCTACTGATGAGGTAGAATGTAGGTAATCTTCTGAATGTGACTGTATCTGCCATCCATGTCGTTCCCTGAAGCCATGGTGATTGAAATCATAAATACATTACACTGACAGTATAATTCAGTTTCCTGACTCGATATATTGTTAATTAATCCACAGAAATCCCCTTCCTTATTTCATTTAACCAATCATTCATAGTTAACTAGACTAATTGACTGTTCAATAGCGGAAAAGACAGACATTTCCCTCAAAATCGCTCAGCAGCTCTGAGCAGCAACAGTAGCTTCGCTTGTTGACTGAACATTACTAGGCCCTACTTAGATTATGTCGCTAATGAAGTTCTGTTTTGTTTTTTTAAGTATTGAGCCATATAATAACACGGCGAACATGTCCGTGATACTACTAAATACCGAGTGTGCGTCTACTGGTAAACGATTAGAGGCTCAGCAATTGTAAGGGCGGTGGTACGATCATCCACTCCTCCTCTTTATCTTTCTTATATTGGCTGCTTTCGCCAGGTGGACGACACATTGAAAGGATTGGGTGTGCGCATTGGAAGACTTTTAGAAATGAATAGTGTGAATTTGAAAAACAAATATAATTAACAATAATAAGTAACAATGTACATAAATGAAAAATGAAATAACAATAAACATGAAATAGATGAGTGAAAATAGGACAAACTAATCTGAAATGATATCCCCAGGATATGTAAATCATGTAAGTATTACAAGGCTGAGGCCAACACACTTATAAGTGATTAAACCATCTAATATGGCCGTCTCTCAACCATCAATGACTAACTTATGAACCATATGTTCATGAACCACTCTTTAAATATATATATATATATATATATATATATATATATATATATATATATAAACTATCTGAATATGAATCTGAACACAACACCCAGCCAGCACATTAACTTAATACATGATCCATTCGACCATAGATACCACTCAGTCTAACTAACCAAAAATATATAAATAGATGTACACTCAATAAGAGACAATCTCTACCCAGCATAAGGCATTACATGACAGATCACTATACATTACCCATTGCATATATTGATCACATAAACTGTGCAAATAGCACTAACACAAATCTCTACACTTTACAAAATAAACACCCAACGGAGAGAGAGAGGGATGGAGACAGATGCACGTAATAAGTAACGGACGATAATTCCAATTTCAAGGATCATTTAAATAGCAACTAAACTCGACGCATATGATAAGAAAATAGCGGCGAAGGAAAGCAACAATCAAAATGGAGCAGGGAAAGCACTAAAACCATATGTGAGACCGTCATCGCTGCCTTATCACTCTAACCGTCTCGGAACATGACCTCACATTTCAAATCATATCTCCTTACATAATTCCCGATACAATTTACCTCAAACACATATATCTCACAAATATGTTACTCGATACAAATACTAAAACTTGCGCCCAAGACATATCACTAGCAAGCGATATTTCAAACTACGATCCACTAAAATCCCAAACACACACAACGCAATTTAACTACTCCACTGATCTATCTCCAGCACGTACAAAGCCCGAGTCACGTTGTCTATATCTGCCGCGTACTAAAATGCTAAGTCTTGTTAAATGTTTCTGTCGCGTACGAGAGCTTGAATCTGAGCCAATTGTTTCCGAATATCTCCCGCGTTCGAGAGCCCAAGTCTTGTTAAGTGTATCTGCCGCCTACCGGAACCCAAGTGACGTTCCGTGTATCTCCGTTAAAACAGGTAAACTCTCTCCCCCTCTATCCTCGTGAGACGTAATGACCCGGCCAATAGGATTATTTGGAAAGAACAAATGAAGGCATTGATAGCGCTATCTATTCTGTGACGTCTGAGAGCGCTCTGACGGATGAAGTGACGTACTAGGTAAACGGCCGTGGTAGTAGGCACGGCTCACTATGATGTAGTCTTCCTTGATCGTAGCGTAGTAGTTACCGTGCGAACCACACGACCCGAGGTTCGCAGTTTAAGACCGGACAAGGACGATGGATTTGAAAGGACTATAACATCTTAGCGCGACTTCCACGGATGCAAATAAAACTGTGTATCCTACTTATTGTAGATTTACGGCAAATATAAGAACGTTGCATTTCATAGAAGGCTCCAGTGAAACCTTTAAAGATCACGTCGAAAGAATAATCTCTGTAGTTGAATGCGTCCTTAAATAAACTACTACTACTACTGCTACTACCACCACCACCACTACTACTACTACTACCACCACTACTACTACTACTACCACCACTACTACTACTACTACTACTACTACTACTACTATTCCTACTACTACTACTACCACCACCACCACTACTACTACTACTACTACTACTACTACTACACCTGTGGAGTAATAGCGCATCTGGCCGCGAAACCAGGTTGATTCTCGGTCGGGGCAAGTTAAGGCTGGTTCACAATAAATCGGGAACGGAAACGACAACGAGAACGAAAACTGAAATATTGTTAAAATAAATGCATTTAAATCTGAGAATTCACAATTAACTATTGTGAATGTTCACATTTAAATACATTTATTTTAACATTATTTCCGTTCTCGTTCTCATTGTCGTTTCCGTTCCCGGTTATTGTGAACCAGTCCTTACCTGGGATTTTTTCCGGGGGTTTTCCTCAACCAAATATGAGCAAATGCTGGGTAACTATCGGTGCTTGACCCCGGACTCATTTCACTGGCATGATCACCTTCATCTCATTCAGACGCTAAATAACCTCAGACGTTGATAAAGCGCCGTAAAATAACCTACTACTGCTGCTGCTGCTACTACTACTACTACTATTACTATTACCACCACCACTACTACTACTACTACTACTACTACTACTATCACTATTACCACCACTACAACTAACACTACTACTACTACTACTACTACTACTATTACTATTACCGCCACCACCGCTACTACTACTACTGCTATTACTACTACTATTACTATTACCACCACCAGCACTACTACTACTATTACTACTACTATTACTATTACCACCACCACCACTACTACTATTACTATTACTACTACTAATATCAATATTACCACCACTACTACCGCCACTACCACTAACACCACTACTACTACTACTACTATTACTACTACTATTACTATTACCAACACCACTACTACTACTACTACTACTACTACTACTACTACTATCACTATTACCACCACTACTACCGCCACAACCACCAACACCACTACTGCTAGTACTACTATTACTATTACCACCGCCACCACCACCACTACTACTACTACTACTACTACTACTACTACTATCACTATTACCACCACTACTACCGCCACTACCACTAACACCACTACTACTACTATCACTAATAATATTACCACCACTACTACCGCCACTACCACTTACACCACTACTACTACTACTACTATTACTACTACTACTACTACTACTACTACTACTACTACTACTACTACTACTACTACTACTACTACTAGTGTCCTGCAATGTTCGAACATGAAAGACGAAACTGAGACATTATAAACTTCGTTTTATTTTATACTAGCCGTATCCGTGCGCTCCGCTGCACCCGTTAGAAATAAATATAAAGTAATTACATAATTAAAATAGGACATTTGATCCAGGGAGCATTCGTATTTGATAGAAGGATAAATCGTTTAATATGTTAATTTAAATTGGATCCAAATAATTTAAATGCGATCATTTTGGTCCAGAGACCACTCATTGGTGCAATGACAATTCCTTTAACATGTTTCTTAATTTTTATTACATTCAACCATATTTTAATGAAGATTGATATCATTTAGATTTAATGTGTATATTTTATTTTACTTGTTATAGGTTTCCATTGAATTATGCTAATAACTTAATTTTAACCCTTGTTTTCTACTTATCGGTAAATGGCGCTTGGCCCACTATGGTTCTGAACCCTTCAAATAACTTAAATTATATTATATAATATTACATATAATATAATATAATATAATATAATATAATATAATATAATATAATATAATATAATATAATATAATATAATATTGTATTATATCAGAAGTTACTGTAATAACATTACAGCATTATGTCCATCTAGAGAAACTACACTTTCCAATGGTGAAATAATAATTAATTATACAAATCGGTTAATTTAGCTTCCGATATTACTTCATAGAAACACAGAAACATTCTCTGTAGGCTATCTTTCATAGCTTTCGATTGTTGCTGTCCAAGGCCCCTTATAGACGAAGTCATTTGTTTTTTAATTCATTACACGGCCTTAGATGGCAGTTATTTTAATTTTAAAACTCATTTATCTCATTAAATATCAGTCCTATCAAAATTTTTCATGGAATAAAACTTATCGAGAACTATTTTTAAAAAAATTTTTGTTATGTAACATTTTTCACAAAAAATCAATAATAAGCGAGATATTTCGATTTATTTAATTCAGGCCCCCTTATAACCCCCCTTTTAAATAATGTATTTTGAATGCCCTGTAGCCTAAAATCTAAGTTACAACGAACTTAATTTATATTCCAATTTTTATATAAATCGGTTCAGCCATTATCACGTGAAAAGGTAACAAACATACATTCATACAGACAGACATACAAACAAGAATTTCAAAAAAGCGATTTTCGGTTTCAGGGTGGTTAATTATATAAGGTAGGGCCAATTATTTTGGGAAAATCGAAAATTACCAGAAAAATTTCGGCTACATATTTATTATTAATGTAGATGACAACGAATCGCTAGGTCTGTGCTAATATTACTAATCGGTTAAAATATAAAGGCGTGGGAGTGGAGGACAGCGAGTATTTTAATATCAAGGTGGAAGAAACATGACAGTCTTCCTTTTGCAGAGCGAACATAGGCGAATATCGATCTTCACATATCTACAACTTAAACTTAAACTGAACATAGCGTCTGTAATGCACGACGCTAAGTACTCATATACTATTAAAATAATAATAATAATAATAATAATAATAATAATAATAATCCGTGGCGTTACGTCTCTTTAAGGGTTCAGACCGGCCTATCGCCTGCCAGCCTCACACCTACGTACTAAAGCAGAGGTGGACGATCATCCAACTAGAATGGAAGTATCATGTTGTTAACATGATTAGCCTTATAGCTGGTTTTCGTAACCGGATTTCGTCACCTATTGTAGCTCTCTAAGTTCATCACAACGCTGGGTGAGCACCGGCCTATACACTGGCCTAGATTTCATGAGAAAATTTCTTGTCCCATGAGGACTCGAACCAGCATGTCTTAGGCAGGATTCATAGATCACGACGCTACGGCGCAGGATATAGTGCTGCTGCTGCTACTACTACTACTACTACTAATTAATAATAATACTAATAATAATAATAATAATAATAATAATAATATTAACAATATAATCCATGGTGCTACAGCCCCTTTAAGGGCCCAGACCAACCAAACGATTGCTGGTCTCACGTCCACATGCCGAACAGAATGGCAGTATCGTGTAATTAGTACGATTATCCCGCCAGCTGTTATAGCTGGTTTTAGTAACCGGATTTCGTTACCTATTGTAGCTCTCCAAATGCATCACGACATCACGACGCTGAATGGTCACCGTTCGCATACACTAACCGAGATTTCATGGAGTAATTCCTTTCCTCACGAGGACTCGAACTAGCGCACATTCCATAACGACTACTACTACTACTACTACTACTACTACTACTACTACTACTACTACTACTACTACTACTACTACTACTACTAGTACTCATTAAAATATGCACGTAAAATGCACTCTCTATTCTCCATTCACTAGATTATAATCAGGCTTCGGTCCTGGGTACAGAAACGCATGAAGTTCAGAACGCACGGCCGATAGTATTCTGTTGATCGAGTGGAGTGAGAGATGAAGAGCGCCGTTACTTCGAGTCTCAACATGTAAACAGTCCGTCACAGTACGGCACAAAATATATTTCACCCTGTACAGATGCAGTATATTATATAGTACATTCCTAGTGTATACAATAAATGTCTACCATTAAAGTATTAACGTGAGTGTAACCTTCAATCAGGTGTCCCTACGCCGAAGCCTGTTACACGTACCGCAGCCAAGCATCAATAGGCCTACACACAACGGT
This sequence comes from Periplaneta americana, assembly GCF_040183065.1. Classification (NCBI taxonomy): domain Eukaryota; kingdom Metazoa; phylum Arthropoda; class Insecta; order Blattodea; family Blattidae; genus Periplaneta; species Periplaneta americana. The sequence continues at coordinate 100,720,752 of NC_091130.1, forward strand.
AATGCACATTACGGACCCACCTGTGCTGTTGCAGTCGGGTGACTGCACTTGGGTCATGACGTCATTTATACTCCGTGTACTCGAAACCTCATACTGGTTACTCTGTGTCCCTAGACCGAAGCCTGATTATAACATACTCCTTCCAGAAACTACAGCGTGTTTATAGCGCGTGCGTTCGCTTTATTTGTAATGTTTGATATTATGAACATATCTCAATGTCTTTCGAGACGTTATCAAGGATTAGTTTTTTTTATAAGATAGCAGAAGTTCGCACTCGTTTTCTTTCATATCGAATTATGCACACTTAAATCCCATGTTATTTATTCGTCCGTTCATATACTCTCTTATGCAATCTAACGTCAATTCTCAATCACAACGCGACAAGACGCTGGAAATTCCACTCCACACATCATCATTGTATTTCTTATCCTTTATCGTTGCTACATTTCGTCGCTGGAACTCTCTGCAGCTTGAAGTCAAGAGCTGAAATCTTTTAATCTAATTTAGACAATTATCAGATGACGAGTTACCTAACTAACTTAATATTGTCACAAGTGTTGTATTGAATGTTTCCACGTATTCTCTATATTTACATACTCTATTTTACTTTATTTGCTTTTTTTGTTTCGTTATTTTTCTCTACACTGCCAGTTATGTTATATCTATCATCTGAGAATTCGTGCTAATTATTATCATAATTTTCCTTTTTTTTTTTTTTTTGGTTTGTAAGTAATAATTGTTTATTGTAAGCTCTATACTTCACTACATTATTATTATTATTATTATTATTATTATTATTATTATTATCATCATCATCATCATCATCATCATCATCATCATTACTATTACTATTATTACGAGGGTCGATAATATTGGAAAATAGGCAACATATTTGCAACCAAGACCTCTTCAAATGATATCTATATCCAGTGCCTTTGCTTCAGTAATATCTCATTTTATAAACCCATGGATCAACAATTGGCTCTCTTCTGACAAAGGAAAAATTTTGAAGTCCATTGAAAAGAAACCAAATGACCTGGATATGTACAAAATCTTGTCCAGAGATGTTCAGACATTTTAACAAGAGCCAGAACAGGTCATATTATCACAGAATTGTACCTACAACGATTTCACCTTTCTGATAATCCTACTTATCTATGGTGTAATAATCATGATGAAGATATGAAACACATTCTTCTATACTGTCCATCCATAAACCACAAAAGAAGTATATTAAAATCATCAGTATCAGTTGCAGAAGACACAGCCCTGCAGTATACATTGACTACACCCCAACTCTGGCTACTAGAAACAGGCATCTATAATGAACACTGATCAAAATACCCCTCATTGCTCATGAAACACAAGACCTGAAAAAGCTACAGTGCACTATAGTGGACTTTATGTTGTCAGCAAACAGCTGGATACATTAAGAAGATTGATTGATTACGAGGGTCAATCAGAAAGTAATGCCTCCTATTTTCTCTTCTTCCTAAATAAGTTGGAAATGTGAAAATTTTGAATTTGATGCGATTCATTAAACATTTTACACTACACTACAGTAACAACTTCCTCAGTCAACTGATGGCAGCACTGTATTAGTTTAGAAATGGCTGATATCGACGTAAGTGTAAGACAGGATGCACTGACAGAATTTCTGAATGCGTCAGGTGAAACTCCCATTCACATTAATAAAAGACTGAAGAAGGTTTATGGAGATGCAACAGTGGATATCAGCAATGTTAGACGATGGGTTCGTCGCTGTAGAGAAGTTGACGGGGAAACACTGTTGGTTGATGAGAAGCGAAGCAACAGGCAGCAGATTGCAGTGATTCCACGCAACATCCAGCGAGTGGACGAGATCATTCAAGACGAACTCGGAGTAGTTGAATTGTGTCGCATGCTCTCCATCGCATCGGTGAAGGCAGTGTGATGACCATTATTGATAAGCTGGGCTACTCTACATTTTGTGCACGCTGGGTACCAAAAATGTTTACTGACCAGAATAAAGAGTCAAGGAAAACAATAACCTTCGATCTGTTACAGTGCTTCTGGATGAAAGGGAAGGAGTTCTTGACGAAAATTGTGACTGAAGATGAGACTTGGGTCCATCTTTGTGAACCTTAGTCCAAGAGGCAGTCGATGGAATGACATCACACAACATCGCCGAAGAAGAATGAATTCAAAATTCGACGGTCCCAAGGAAGAACATTGTAACTGACAAAATGAACTTTTGCAGTAGAATTAAAAATAACTTCGGATGGCTGTGAAAAATCAGGATTTTTCATTAGGCCTTTTTTCTTTGCATTACCATTATTGAAATTGATGTCTTACTCCATTGAAGTGATAACACATTCTCTGAAATCATTCCTTATATGCGTATTGTTACTTACAATATTAGAAAGTTAACATAAATTTCCGGTAAGAATATTGTATGTGACATACAATAGTATTGCTTGTGAAAGAAGGAGCGATAATGTCACAGTTTACACTTAACAGTATTGTAACTACAAACAGGAATGTACATAAATATTTACAAAAAGTATAGTGATTTGTTTTACAATGCCACTGAATTTAATGTTATTCATCACTGCCGTGATAAATACCAGGAATATGAGGTGTATTTCGTCACACTGATAGCAGATCGATGAATACTTTACTTTGGGATATGGGTAGTGGAGCAATGTGATCATATTTTAGATTTATATCCTTCCAAGTCCTGAGTTTGACTTTGCGTTGTATGTCAATGCTATTGTATGTTCTTGTTCATCAATATGATTGTATTTTATTAATATTTTCTTGCTTCATTCAGGAACAATTTGAATTTGCTTCACTTTCATCGAAACACTTTTTCATTTTCTTCTGTAAAATTTCAGTTGTCCTTTTCGTTGGCGATTAGAGACTTCAAGTTTTAAAAATCGATTTGTGCTATTTAAGTTACCTCATAGGGTTTCCACTAGCTTTAGCCATTTTCACTAGTATTATCCGTTGTTCAGAGTGGTTACTGTTCGTCCTTTTTTTCTTCGTTCATTTAAAGGATGGATTAAATCTGCTTTATTCCATGTTTGTTCTTTTTTCCGACAATTTATCCTGAACAGACATATTATAATACTATTGTCAGATACAATGTTATCATCAGAAGTATCTTGCTCTGGTGCCATTTCCATTTGTTGCAGGTCAATCTGTGATACAAAATTAAATGTTAGAATTCCATTCTTATATCGCAGTTTTTTCTTATGAAATTAGCAACATTCAAAAAGCGAATCATGATTGTATTAGTTGAAGTAATACAATACAATATTATAGTTAATGTTGGGTTATCAGTACGTAGAATAAACGTTGGATCTCAATTAATAATCTGAATCGAAATATCGCCCTCAGACCCAAGTATGGAAAATGGCTACTCTGGAAATTTCAGATGTTGGAGAGGAAGTTATAAACTCACCTTTTTCATTTAAAATTTATTTTAAAAGTATAGAACTCATTTATAAGAATATATTTAATTATAACTTAAAACCATTACAGAGCTAACTGAGCTTCAAAATAAAATGTCAAGACTGAGGTGCAAGCTTGCAGTTACTAACAAATCTAGAATACAAGTAAACTGTAGATAGATTTGTAATAACCGTGCCTTAATATTGCAACAAACCAGAGCCACACGCACCATATGCTGGATTATATAGAATCTATGGACGTCCTATATTGTTGGTGCAAGGAGAACTTCTCTATTTTTAGTTATGAATGTGGTCACACGATAGTTATTTGGATATTTAATTCTTAAGCTAAAGTTTTCAAAATCACACTATATAGTAAGTAACAACAAAATATAGCAAAATCAAACTTACCAGGAAGATCTTCTTCTGCATCTTTATAGATACACCTTCTTCGCAAACATTCTGCCTAGGACTCACGTTACGGAATGCGCGCTGGTTCGAGTTCTCATGGGGGAAGAAATTTTCTCGTGAAATTTCGGCCAGTGTATGGAACCAGTGCAAACCCAGCATCGTGATGCACTTGGGGAGCTACGATAGATAGCGAAATCTGGTTATGAAAGCCAGCTATAACGGCTCGGGGATCATCGTATTAACCACACGATACCTGCATTCTGGTTGGATGATCGTCCACATCTTCTTCGGCATGTGGACGTGAGGCCAGCAGCCGGCTGGTCTCGTTGGTCATGGCCCTTCATGGGCTGTCGTGCCTCGGATTATTATAGGTCTGCATGTTGTTGCAAAATGCAGATACAATACTTTTAAATTACATACACTGATTCAATTATTCATTCTGAGAAGACTATGGTAACTGTGTCACTTACAATAGTTTTAACGGGACATTATTGCGAAAGGAGGCAGTCGACAAATTCTTAAGTGAGATGCAATACTATTCTACGTATAAAATGTATGAATGTTGATTGCAATATTTCAATATTGCGCGATTACTACCCAAATATCCAGCCGATCTTAATCATATTTATTCCACAGATGGTCTGTTAAGAAACCTTCAGGTCTACGATTACAACTCAAATTCTTCAAAATTTCAGTTACAATGTTCTTCCTAGGGACCGTCGAATAGTGCGATCTGCAGCAAACGTTACGGCGACAGTCTTTTTGGGTTGCGGAGGGTGGGTGTGATTCTGGTTAATTTTTTTGGACCAAGTGTGCACAATAAATTCTGTCCAATACGTCGAAACCCTCAACAAGCTTAAATCACATCTTCGGCGAGTTCGCCCATCAAAAGCTACGGCGCATATTCTTCTTTTGCATTACAATGCAAGACGACGCATCAGTCAATACACCACTGGCGAAATTGCGAAAATTTGGCCGGGAAGTCTTGCCTCATTCACCATTCACCTGACCCAGCACCATCAGGCTTCCATCTGTTCGGTGCACTAAAGAAAGCTCATCGTGGGCATCACTTTGAAGGGTTGGATACCCTGAAAAATTCCGTGCGTTAATGGCTGAGAAAGAAAGACCGTGATTTCTACCGCACTGGAATACATGCTCTTGTTTCAAGGTGGACAAAAATTGTTGAAAAAGACGCAAATTATATTGAAAAGTGACATAAGTATAAGATTATGTCTCGTGACCAGAATATTGTACGAAATGGAAATATAAAAATTGGAGATTTATCCTTCGAATACGTGAAAAAAATTCAAATATCTTGGAGCAACAGTAACAAATATAAATGACACTTGGGAGGAAATTAAACGCAGAATAAATATGAGAAATGCGTGTTATTATTCGGTTGAGAAGCTTTTGTCATCTAGTCAGCTGTCAAAAAAGCTGAAGGTTAGAATTTATAAAACTGTTATATTACCGGTTGTTCTGTATGGTTGTGAAACTTGGACTCTACAGAGATTAAGGATGTTTGAGAATAAGGTTCTTAGGAAAATATTTGGGGCTAAGAAGGATGAAGTTACAGGAGAATGGAGAAAGTTACACAATGCAGAACTGCACGCATTGTATTCTTCACCTGACATTTATGTATTATAATTAGGAACATTAAATCCAGACGTTTGAAATGGGTAGGGCAAGTAGCACATATGGGCGAATCCAGAAATTCAGAGTGTTAGTTGGGAGACTGGAGGTAAAAATTCCTTTGGGGAAGCCGAGATGTAGATGGGAGGATAATATTAAAACGGATTTGAGGGAGGTGGGATATGATAGTTGAGACTGGATTAATCTTGCACAAGATAGGGACCAATGGCGAGCTTACGTGAGAGCGGCAATGAACCTGCGGGTTCGTTAAAAGCCATTTGTAAGTAAATTAGTTTTGTTATTGTTGTTTTTATTGTTATTATTATTATTATTATTATTTTATAATCATTATTTATTATTATTATTATTATTATTATTATTATTATTATTATTATTATTATTGTCTCATATTTCTATACATTGTACATGTCTCACTTACAGTATTTTGACTCAATGTGCACATTTAGTATGCTTTTTATTTCTTTCTAAACGGATGTATTCCTATAAGTACGTTATTTGTTTGTTGCGTTAGTTCTTGAATCTCAGGAAGAAATTTTCCACCAGCGCAACATAATTCGTTTGACACATTAACTCATTGCTTTTATTTCATTTATTGCATACTTTACCCTTCTTATCTCTTTGAATACCATTCGGATGAGCATAATCGATATTTGTATTGCAATGGAATGCTAATATACTATTACTACTCACTAACTCTCGACTACGCTTTTTAGTTCTAGTAATACACTGTCGTTGTTCGTTAATCCTTTGAGATCGTTCAGCGCTCTTCGTCTTTTACGAAAACACTCTTAAAAATTCCGTTATGAAACTCTGATATCCTCCCACGCCACACACGAGAGTGATGTCTGATTTGCGTTGCTATATTTCATGATCAAATGAAAGTGAGAGATTGAATAGTTTTACAAATATACACGCGGCACATATTAAGTATTCAATATTTCGTAAAGTACACATTTTCATTACTTAATTACATATTTGAGTGAGCCATGGTAATGTATACTTATACTTTTTTTTTTTGGTTCAAATATGGTGGGTTGCCAGAACGCATTTATTCCTTCGTCAGCCGGTAATGGACCAATAAGCTCGAAAGACGCGTTGCAAGAAACTTCTTTAGTATTACTGGTCCGTTAAAGGATTCACTAACTCAGAGATCTGATTTCCCTCCTAGTAATATTTATTTCTCCGTTAGACAGCCATCTTACGTATATTTTGTCTATTGGCGATTAGTTCATATATTTTGATTCAACATAATGTTACCTGTATGAGATTCAGGCATGCGATATTTTGTATAATAGGCCTATATACGTGATATTAAAATAATACCATATTGCTTACCGATGGCTAAGAAGTAATACCTCGTATCTGTACATTTGCTGGTAAATAAAAAAATCTGTTTTAGAAATTATTTTCTCAAAATAGACAAACTTCTTATAACATGTGCTTTTGCTTTGCAAGATCTTCTATTCGGAAAACAAAATATTAGTAGGCTACACTGTCCAATTTTGTGAACATAATAATAATGCAGGCTAGTTAATCTAAATAATAATAATGTACCTAAATTAAATTATAATTTTTGTTGATAGAGGTATTTCTTCTGAGCCATCGATATTCATTAATTTGATTACTTATTTAATTGTTTACTTATTTATTAATTCATTCTTCGA